>NC_058107.1:13003999-13306499 GCF_914725855.1 Thunnus albacares
TAAACCTAAAAAAATATATTCATGTTTGTTTACTTTACCTACACCTACCTACCTACTTTACCTAACTATTTCTTGATTGGTTAAGCAATATGTCATACAGTATATTAATGTCTTGACATAAAACATATATACATACATACATACATACATAAAGACAGAATTTTCTCAATATTGCCCAATCCTTATTCTAACTTGTATAAATATCCAATTGTGACGTTTAAAATACCCACACAGACAAACACATTAACATTAAGTGATCGAAAAATATACAGAGCAGCTGCTGGACAGTACACTTCACTCTTGACAGCTAGCACATCACGCACGTTAAAATGTCTTTATTAAGTATAGAGGTGGTGTGTTAATGGTGACAAAAAGGTAACGACCGTTACCTTAACGCCCAGAATATACACCTTGCTGTTATATAATTTGTGGCTTCCATAATACATCTTTGACGTATTATAGCTACAACTCATTTGTGTCTAATCTTCAGCGGACGCCAGACAAAAGCAATAAAAATCAACGATATTATAGATAAAGATTCTTCTGTAATGGAAATAATGGTGTTGATCTAGTTTAACGCTGTGAATCAACCAAAGCCTGCAAATCTGCATTTGAAACAAAGGTGATATACCGATGATGGTCGTGGTGATACTATAAGCGTTATATGTTATATGCATATTACAGTAAATTACAGCGTCGAGAAATTCACGAGTATGTTGTAGGCTGCTGGTTTTAACACAGTACCGATTGCATCATATTTACAACCAAAATGGCTTGTAAAAAACAGTATTTTCTGACACCGGTTTACATTTTCATTGTTTGTTACGACGTTAACTTCAGCTCCCACTTCCAGTATCGCTCCGGGGCGTAACGTCAGCTAACGCTAACTAGCTAGTAGCATTACAATTAGGCATTGACACTTTTTGTCGGTGTAATTAGGTATGAGCAAAGAGCTACAACACAATATACTGAGAGTAGATTGTAAACATTAAACTGTTATATATGCAATGATGCTGCCCGTGAAATTTCAATATTTACAACAACCCTTGCTACGGGACGCGTGCTAGCGAATGGTACGATGTTAGCTTGTTATTGCTAGCAGGCCATCTCCCAACGAATGAATAATGTTACATTTTATCACCTCACTGGTGTTACTTACAGGGAACGGGGGCTTCTGTAGTTGTTTCATAAATCCTAAGTCATATTTACAATGAGACAGATGCTGTAACAAATGCTATTCGGCGAAAAAATAAAATATCGATATTGCTACCGGCTATTCAATGTTTTGGAGCTAATTTCATTCAGCAACATGGCGACCGCGGCAACCTTTTGTGTAACCCGGATGTCGTTCGGTTTTCAGGAAGCGGTAATACAGTGAAACGATGACGTAAGCTAAAATGGGTTATTTAATGAATTTTAATAATTATGTATGTTGTTACCCGCCTGATATATGAGTAAACCATCATTATTTTTAGTCAAAAAGCATAATTTCTTTGTATTACGTTCTTAGAAACTAAATACAATCTTTTGGAAATCAGCAGTGGAAGAAATACTTAGATCCTAATCTAACCAACCAGAGGTCTTCGTTAGCCTAAGAGATTGTTGCTGGCCTCCAGCAACAGTCATTAAACTGTCTAAACTGCCACAATAGTATTACTTTGTAGATATTACAATACATTTGGTAATGATAGCAATGCTGTTGGACTTTAAAAGCAGTGTATATGGTTTGGTGGTGGCATATTTTGAGTTTGAGTATTTGGCTGGTTTTGATTGGCCATTGTGCTGGTTTTGTCACACAGACCTGGCAACCCTGTGTGCTGCCCAGCTAGGTTTAGCAGGTTTTTGTTCCAACCAAGCAAGAGCACAGCTGATACTACTGTCTACATCCTGTTACCTGTTTACATCTTGTTCTTAATTGTCCTTACCAGTTCTCATTAGCAATATACATTAGTGAACAACCTGTCTACATTACAGTTTATCGTTACTGTACACCTGCTACCACGGTATTATATTCTTACCAATGTCTTATATTCTGTTTTATTACTATGTTTTAACTCCTGCACTATTTTATATCTTAGATTCCTACTTTTACTTGCATTTTTCTCTTTTCTATACATATCATTTGAGCATTGTTGGAGGGATCCTGAGATTTAAGATTTTCATTGCCAATGACTGTCTCACTATAATTGTTGTGCACATGACTAATAGAGAAATTAAGTAATGGTGATCGGTTTCTTTTTCTTTTTCTTTTATAGGTATGAAAACTTACCCAAAACTGCAACTCTAGGGTGTGCAGTTGGCATTTCCCCAATGGCAAAGCTGCTGGGCCATTGTGATTTGCATGGAATGATTCCTCAACCACCTCAGCCATACCCCTAAATGGAAGAAACAAATGATCCATAACAGTGGTGAGGATGAACAGATCAACTACACGATGCTGAGGTAGAGAATGTCATGCTGAGAGAAGAGAATGAGAAATTAAAAAACAATTGGAGAAACAGAGGCAAACTTTTTCCTTCAGTCAAATTTCCTCTTGTCCAGTATGATAGGGCCCGACTGCACCAAGGTTGCTGTCTCTAACACAGAGATGCTTGACACACACAGTAATTTGTACAGCCAGTACAAAGGACGGACCATGCTGAGGGCTCTAATTGGTGTGGCTTCCAATGGAGTAATTACATGTGCGGTGGGAGTGCCTCAGACAAGGCAATCACAGCTGACTGTGGACTTCTCCAACATCTGAAACCAGGTGATATGGTTATGGCAGACAAGGGCTTCACAATTCAGAACATTTTGCTGAACAGCCTGTCTTTCCTTTTCAATGGACAGTTCACACAGGAGGAAGTGAACAATAACTGATCAATAACTGACAATGACTGATCTCCCATTCAGAGGCTGAAATTGTTTGGCATTTTGCACCACATCACTTACCAGTTCAGAAAAAACATCAACAAGATACTAAAAGTATGTGTGTGTCTTACAAATTTACAAACACCCATTCTCTGCGAAATTGAATGAATTAACTGATTGTCAATGTGTGTTAAACATTGTTGAATAATTGATTCATGCCTGAGAAAGGTGTGCTTTGCCCCCTTTGTGGGCATCTTTCCATCTTCCTATTCTTTTGACTAATTTATGTCCCTGTTTGTTTTGCGGAAAGACTTTTATTAAAAAAGTAATAAAGATAAAAAAAAATGTGCTACTCTTATTTATATCCAGAAACATTTATTTGTCAAAAAACATGTATTGTGTGAAGTGCCAAAACTTCATTTATTATGACTGTCACAATTAATTCAAAGGACATTAGTACAGATCATGAATGCAGGGTAAATACAATTGCAGATATAAACATACAACTGTGACACAATGTTTGGTAGGAAACAAATCTTTATAAAATGTTTCCAGAGTGTCAGTGTTAACAGCCCATGTTGGGTCTTTGAGCACTGGCAGGTCAACAAGGGCAAAAGGAATCCTCACAAGTAGGTGACATCTGTTAGCTCTGGTCAGGTGCAGGTTGCCCTAGATCTGATGCCAGTAGTTATGAGTTTGTTTTAGTGTCAGAGACACAGTCACTTCATCCAACTCCAGAAAAAAGTCCCTACTCTCTGCTGCCTGCAGGATAGTCCTGGTTCTGGCTGACCACAGACACTTGACCTCAGTAATGCGGCCACTTGATACTGCCCCATCTGGAGATTCACCAAGCAGGCTGCTGTCAGACAGAAACACTCCCCTCTCCTGGATAACGACGCCAGTACGCTCCATGTATCGCTGCTTTCCCCCTGGTTCATGGAGGATTTCCCAATCACATGCCTTGAAAAAAACCCCATACCACTTATTGCAGTGATCACCAGCCCTGCTGCTCGAGAGGTACTGCCCTGCATGCTTTAGGTATCTCCTCACTCTAACACAGCTGATTCTAATTATTAACTCATTATTAAACCCTTGACAAGCTTAGCTGCTACAATCATTATCGATGTAAATGTCCCATGTGACTGATATGTTATTATATGATATAGATTGTTAATACTGATTTCACTGTTGTACTTGGTTGAGGTAGAGCTAGTTTAACTGCTTTATATATTGTACAGTTAGGTAGGTGTTTTAATCTTTAGTATGTATTATATTTTATAAGTGTATGTTTTTTATGTCAAATAATCAGGAAAGTAACCAAAAACTTCAGCTATCATATAAATGTGCAGTAAAAAGTACAACATTTAATTAAGATACTGTGACTAAGGCACACTGATTTAGCATGCAAACTGAGATGGACTTGAATAGAACCCATAGTTCTGACAATAAATATTATTTATTTTCATCACACAGTATGTAACAACTCATTTTGGCAAATTTGACTGGCAGTCATAAAGTGACAGTAGAAAAGGCATTTTGACAAATTCTAAAACAAACGTAAGTAAGTAACTTAGTAATATCAGGCAGTCAAAAATCATGTGTGAATTCATTCACAAATTAACACTTTTTTGTTTTACACACTTACATCTGTACTGCCAAACTTAGCACAGCTGAAAAATAAAAACCAATGATGCACACATACACACATACAACAGATAAACACAAGAGATGTGGCATGCAGTTAATGTCACTTAAAGTACCTCATTATGGAGTACATCTCTACCTGAGGGAGGCCATTGTTGGATCAGTTGTTGTAACACTAAAATTTCATTCAGTTGTCAAAATATACTTAATACATTTCATGATGCAAGTCTACATGACCGTTAGACAGGTGTTTTGTGTGACGTCAAAACATACTCTCTATCTTTAAATCTCTACTGTAAGAAAAATGAAGCAGGCACAGTTTTACTAGTATTGCTACAAATTTGCAATATTTGGTCATCTCATTCAAGATCTTTTGACTGATGTTGGCTGGTGAACTTTTACTGTACACACAACACAAAAGCTTCAAATACAGAAAACAACCTAACTAATTAATCTTTGTTTCAAGTACAACACATTAAAATCAGTTATAATTTGATCAGAGTATTCTATGTGCAAAACACAAAAAACACACTAACATGTACAGTTTGTAACAAAACAAATACTGAGAAAAATGTTACCTGATCAAAGTATTCAAACAATCATAAAACAATCTGTCTTCAAGAAAGTGTCCGAAAAAGGACTTTCAGTCTTTTCTGTGCAAATGTCAGGATTATAGACTGGGTAGTGGGACAGGAGCAGATGCTCCAGTGGTCATTTCCCTTAAGAAAGATCAAAGTGCTTCTGTGTATCAACAACCTTGGAGAATCCATCTATTGTACATTGAAGGGAGATGGATGAGGAAAGAAAATGTAGTTGTAGGGCTCATGGACACAGTCAAGTCTGCAGAGCTGAGAGACGTCGCTCAATGCACTGCTTACCTGAGAACAACAGAGAGATTGAGAAATTCAGATTATAATAAAACCTAGTCAAGGCAAGCACAATAATACTGTAAAGACGATTCATCATTGTGACAGTATGGGAAATACATTTATATATGGTGTGATTCTGGCATTTTAAACTCCTGTCTTTGTGATTTGTGTGTCATAATGTTTCCACATACATTTATCTATGCTGTCAATGTCCTTTTGCTCCGTGATGACTCGGGACAGACCCTCCATCAGCAGAAGGGCTTTATGGTAGCGCTGGACTGATGCTGTACCATAGTGGAACATCTCATCTAAAGCTGCAGACTGTACCTGAATGCGGTAAGAACACACACAGTCAAGCTACGATAAAGATACATGCAGGATAGAATTTGATTTGGAGTAAATGTCAACATCCCCTGCTACAAGGTGAGCTCACCATGTGCACAGTGTAGTTGTAGATGAGCTTCTCTGCTGTGAGTCCATTGAAGCGGTCCATAAGCTTCTGTTTGTCAAGCAGGAAACTCTGAAGCCGATTGGTGAGGGAGCGACAACATGTTACGCAGGTCTTGTACAACTCATTCAGCTTCTTGATTACTGCAATCAGAAAATACAGCACACAAAGACATTTCATTATTATTATTATTATCATATAACTGACACTTATCAAGCTTCAACATAACATAACAATTCTCTCTTCATTTTGAGTACCACAACAAAAATACTTGCATAGGTCAAGCTGCTCAAGGCAATACTCCACCAAAGTCTATCTGAACAGTATTCATCCCATGTTAAACTGTCAGTTACAATTAATTAATTTTCACTGCCATAAAAATATTTAAAATGTCCATAGAAACTTCTGAAACTGTTCCTACAGAATAATCCATTTTTCTAATGTCATTCTGTATGCTGGTGAAAAAGTCATTTGGAACATACTGAGCGTACAGATTAATAGCATATAGGTCAATTAAGATGCTTGACAAGCGCCTGTTTTGATATATTCTGTCTGCCATTAGTACACAAAAGTTGAGTGCTTGATGCTTAAAACCAGAGGTCACCAGTCTCACCTTGTTTGACTGTGGCAGAGGGAAGGACTCGACCTTGCTTGATATTCCCTTTAGCACTGTGCAGTGCTGCTGACAGAAACTCTTCAGCCTTCATGTACAACACTAACTGCTCTGCATAGCTGGAAAGTGAACATGAGAAACAGAATATTTTCAAGAAACTTTGTGAAGAGAGGGGAGCTACTGTACATGTTGATAAAGTGTAAAAATCCTCATGCTTCTCACCTCCACTCTCTACTTAAGAGGCTGATCTGATCTGTCACCAAACTCTGCTCTAAAAAGGAAACATCAGGACTGCTGATGGTATCCAGCCCTGGCTCCTTAGAAGAAGCCAATTCCATAACACAGTGGACAAAAGCCAAGGTGAAACGGAGGTCACTCAGAGCATCTGTGTGTGCCTGCTGTGAAGAATTGAACAAATAAAATATTGTGAATACTGAAGCTGATCATGTGGAATCTGAGTGTGCCTATTTTATGTTCATTTGCAAATAATTCTTCATGCCTGTAACTTCAAAACAACCAGCAGGATTCCCTTCATCTCACAGTCACAGCGTAGTATTTGTCTGTACCTCCATCAGTGTATCTTCAGGCAGCTCTGGAGGGTGAAAGACCAGATTACAGTGTGGAGTAGCATCCATTGCTTCAGTCTCACTGTTTCTACGGCTTCCTCGCTGAAGAAGGCGACTGTTGAGTAGCCAGGCTGAGTTAATGTAGCTGGGGGAGCCTGCATTTAAGAAAAAGACAAACCCAACATAACCTTGAACATCTGAAATACGAGGAATAAAAAGAGCAAGCATGTCATTCGCTGCGCTTACAGCAAACTGTAACTTTAATGTGACCAATCACAGTTTGTTCTTTTACATGCTCAATGTTAAAATGGTTTACTTTCAAATTTACCTGGTTAACAATACTTCTGTACTTGTGTTTCACTTTAGATTGTTTCATTGGAGAATAACATCTTACTTAATTTGAATAAATGGTCTGAATGAACACTAATCTGGAAAAATTCTTGATAAAAGTATAGCCTCAATCATGGATCACTCAGAAATATAATTAAGAGGCTTTTCATAAACCTCCTACAACACAAGCTAAAATAAAGGTTAGACATGAATGCACTCAATAGTCCGTCAATATTTAGGGTAGTTACTGTAAGTAGAACATATACCTGTGAACATCCTTGATACCACAGTATCAGGAGGAGTGTTTTCTTTGTATGGAGAACCCACAGTGAAGACTGCAACAGGCGAGCTGTCAGGGGAAGGAAATCCTGTATGACAACCAGTAGGTGGAGCTGTGGGGATGAATAAGAATAGTCAAATGGCTATGATGGCCTTGGCCCAGTAAATACTCTGGCCATTGTCACTATGGTAGTTACATCAAAATAGGCATCTTGTAATTAATGCATGTTGCCAACACGTTTTAAAGTAGGTATTGATTTCATTATCACCTGAGACCTTTAGGACGTTACAGTTTTTATGAATTGGCCTGTTATGCTTATCCGTAACTACAACAACAACTATATAGTCTGAAGTACTGGTAAATAAACCTAAAGACTGCTACCTGTGGTGTCCATGCTCTTCTCATAGCCGAGGCTGTCGTCACTTCCTTCATCTAGAAGTTGAGCTCCAAAGGCGGCCTTGAGAAGCATGTCAGACAGCCTGCCTGTGCTCAGTGATCTGGATATCCAATACAAACACAGACACCGTCATGAGCATTTAATAATTTATCACACGGCATATCTTTTATACTGTGTGTGACATTGCTATGTGCCAGATGGCAGGTTTTCATATCAATGACGTAGTCTGAAGTAGAAGTGGGTTATTGAAATGAACACAAACAAATCACATTCACATTAATCACATTTCATTCTGTTGTCATATGACTACAGAATGTTTTTTACAATATTGTTACATAGCAATAACAGTTATAATAATAATATTAATTTATAGACATTACACTGCTCTGACCTTTTAGCAGGGCCAATTTTATTGGCTGATTTCCTGCTGAGGTCAGTCTGGGTAGCAGGAGACAGATCAAGGGACTGCAGGTCCGGGACTGTCCTGATTCGGCTGGGCATTCTTGAGTGAACCTGCTTGTTAGAACCATTTGAAAATTCTGAGCCTTGACTGGAATGAAGGTGTGTAGATGACAAAATATTTATTTTTTGATATTCTCTTTCTGTAATAGAGATGTTTTAGAATCTGACCTTGGGGATGAAAGTGTCCTGCATGTCAGGAGAGACAGCAAACCGCCCAGTTCTTGTACAGAGAGGGAGAGACTGCTCTGGGGTCTTTGGCGTAGTTCCCACTAGTGAATAGAGCATTACAGATATTAATTCATATGTAAAAACAGTGAGAAAGGTCTGTTTATTAAGTCAACAGTATTCATTGGAACACTTTTGCTCTTATTAAAAATATCATCAACACTGAAACATGCTCAGGCATAATCTCTGGGTGTTGTCAAAAGGCCTAAATAAAAGTACATGAGTCATGTAGAGAGAAAGTGGGTACAGAGGAAATCAAATGATAACACTTAATCACAAAACAACTCCTGGAATGCACATATTTTTGCTGTATATCAATGTCAGATGGAATTTTTGTTCACACCCAAATGGCTGTGGTGGCCAACAAGTAACATTACTCTTAAAAGATTGCCATGTACTGTGTTTAGCTGCAGTATTGGGACAGAATTGGTTGACTTAAGGTAAAACAAAAGCAGATTAAGATGCTTACCAAGTGGGGAGGACTGCTGTGGTCTGGCTCCTCCAGTTGCCAGCCTTGAGGAGTAGGGGTTGAAGCCTGAAGCCGGAGATCTAGACCCTCCACATTGTGGTGAGCTTTCATTGCTGCTCCCAGCACAGCAGAGTGTGACCCTGAATGATATGAGGAATAGTTAGGCAGAGAAGAACGGGTAATAACCAGACAATAGGGTGCGGTGGGTACAGAGATAAAACAGCTGAGCAGTTGCACATACCTGGTGGAGCCATGAAGGCCTACAGGCTGCACCATACGCTGGTAGTTTTGGATCTGAGTTGGGACAGGAATGGGCTCCGAGCGACTGCGGTTACTGCCGCCGAATTCAACAGGCTTGCTGTATGGATAAAAGAGCAATGGGCAATTAGGAGTATATTTGATGATTTCAAAATAAATGTAAAACAGTAGTGGGATTGACAGTATTTTGTGCCATTTTCAGCCTCTTAATCTACCTCTGAACACTTCCATCTTCAACCCACCAAAATCTAAACCAGGCTGACTTCCTCTTACCTAGCAAGCTTGGAGGGACAGTGTAGCAGGGGAGACGGGGGAGGCATCCTGTCTGCAGCTCCGGGACCTCTCTCAGCCAGTAGTGAGGTCCTGGAAAAAGCATAAAGACAGACATTTGTTAGCTCTGCCTGCACAAATTAATAATAATTACTAACATTAATTTTTACATGACATTTTCAAACAAATCTGTTCTGCATTCTTTCTACAGCAAGTGGATATTTGGATGCTTCCCTTCAAGATGACAGACTGCCACTGTGTTTTTGTAAATATAAAACAGAAGAAATCATCAATCTTATTATTCTCCTTATTTCTACAAAAATAAATCTGTAATACTAACAAGTAAACTGAGAAAGCCCACAAGGGATACAGTAATGTACAATGGAATCATCCACATAATAAAATGTGTTGAACTCACCCGCTGTATATCAGGCAACTCTCAATGGGTGACCCACCTTCTGCCTCACATGTGTACTCACCTAGAAACAGTACAACAAGAAATAGTCAGTTTTCAACAAATTAACGTGTGACAGGTTGATGTTAAAGAAAAATTGCTTGATTGTGATAACTGCACGATGATCCAAAGAATAAGAGTGAGTTCTTACTGAGAAACTGAGCAGGTACCATGACATAGTCTTCAGTGTAAGATGAGGCGTTCCTACTGTCTCGATTGGCAATTTCTTTCAGCAGGAAGCCGGGGGTATCCTGCGTAGGGGAGCACGGTACCTTGGGCTGCAGTCGGTGCATCTCTCCATCGGAATGCTACGAGGGTGTAAAACAAAGAACTGTTTGATCAAATTTAACTTTAAGAAATTGCAGAGAAAAATACACATTGAGCGTACTTTATTTTAAAGTATAAAACTATAAAAAACTATACTACACATCTTTTGACAAGGGATTTTGGTTTCATAAATCCACAAGAGAAAGGTGTACACACTTGAAGGGAGGCCAGATGGGATGTGGAGGAGCTGCTAGAGGAGCTCCCTGAGCCAGAACTGGGGTAGGAGAGCATAGGAGCTGGAGAGCCTGTCAAAACAGAAATGTACTTGTCTTAGGACCTCGGATACAGAACCTTTATTGATTATAAACTGTACTGAAACAAGCAAGATACAGTACAGTACGTACACTTCTTTGTGGATGAGCTTGTCTCCAAGAAAGGATGGTGGAAAAACTCATCTGCAAATGTAAAGATTTAGATGTAAGAGAAGACCTTTAAAAATGTAATCATGAAAAAGAAGTACTGAATGTTAAACTTTACCAAAGGTGATCCGTTCCTTGTGGTTTCTTTGAAGGAGCCGCAACAGTAGATGTCTTAGGTTACTAGAAGTCTCCTTGGGGATGCTGCAGAAAATGAAACGGTTTCAAAACACTGTTAATAATATTAATCATGGACGAAACAAAACACAGATGAACAAACTTATACAAGATGCGTGAGAGGAATCATGATTAAAGTCAGATTACTGGCTCGTACCACCATTTTTTGATATAAAGAACAATCCAAGAAGAAGGGAAAACATTAGGTAGGTGTATCTCTGCATGCAGCTTATACAATATGTCATGAGTGTACCCCACATGTCCATAGCACATGCCATTATGTTGAATTTCATGCTTAAGTGTGTTCACTGTGTGCACTTTTTGTTGCTGATTCTGTTTAGGTGGTGTTAAAAGCAATTTTAATATTTAGGTCACTTGTGTTTCATAAGCTCAGACTGAGCTGTAAAATATGTGAATTTTTAATCTAATTTACAGCTTCAGTGAAAAAACCTCAGGGCATCATGACACTCAGAGTCAATACAGACTTTGTGTGTTTATGTCTGTGTTGAGCTATGTGGGTCATGTGGAAAATGATAGCTGTGCAGACCACTAGCTGGCAGCTCGCAGCAGGTTATATATAGAATGAAAAGAAAACAACAAACCATGCCTCCTCACACAAGCCAGCCAGCTTATCACCGGCTTTATCAGTGCAAAAGATAAGCATGGCCACGAGGCATACACAGGCTGGCAAAGTACACCATGAAAACAGTGGGCAAACAATCCATAATTCCCTTTGAACACTTTCCAGGTCCAAGTTCTGCACATCAGGGATTCAGTGTTAATATGACTTTAAATAGCCAAGAGAACTGTTTTGTAAAGGCATTGGTCTTACTGATATCAAGGCAGAGAAGTTGGGTTTCACATTACACACTGACAACACCTTAAACTATGAAATATACCATAGACAAGACACTAGATATAGAATAATTGTCTATACCTTAAGGATGGAATTGAATTAAACAGACAGCATAGACCATCGAAGAGAGACCCTGACTCTTTCTTCTAACTAAATCTAATGACTCATTAATCAACAGTGAAAAACAGAGTAGACCATGCTTTTGCAATTGTGTGAGTGGTTGATCAAGAATGTTCTTCTAGATGATTGGTCCCGTCAGGTGTCTGTATCAGTTTCTTCCAGATTAGAACTATATTTAGTGGTGGTGTGCAGCTTGTAGATTTATTAAGTTCTAACTATGTAGGCGTGCGTGCATGTGCCTGTCTGTGTACTTGCATGTGTTTTGTAAACTGGCCATGTGCACACCAAACACCATTCGCACACACACAAACTTGAGCACGAGCACAGGGCAGAGTACCATCAGTCATTCATCAGAAAACTGAAAGGTGAAACTAGAAACAGCTCTCACAGTAATGCATCATCTTATTGCGTGTAGCATGTGTGTATGTGTGTGTGTGTACAGTGAGTATGTGTGCTGGTGGGTGGGTGGGGGGGGGGGGGCGGGGGGGTCGTCCAGAGGGGCACTAACCTGGGTAAGAGGGTCCTGTTGCTTTCATAGAAGAGACGGAGTTCCTGTGGTGTGCTGGCCTATACACACACACACACACACGCATCACAAAATCACAAACGTGAGTTACAAAAAAATCACCATTCCCATGCACACACGTGCATAAACATGTGCAAATGAATACACCTGCACGCCTACAAACATGTGTGTTTGAGTAAATGATGAGGAATGTTTGACTGTCTATTTACCTACAACATCACAAATATAAAAACAGTGCCATAGCCAATTGTGCTACAGTGCATAAAATCCAAACATAAACCATATGATGATCCCACTGAGGACAAAGTGGAATGCTTGGACATGCCAGCTAAGTAAACATCATCGTCATCATCATCATCAGGTAACCTCACACTGACCTTTGTAGTTAACTGGCTGACCTGCCTGGCAGAAATAGAAGTTAATATCTCCTCTCATTCGCAGGGAAAATACATTCGAAGAAACTGCAACATAAATAACCTCAATAGGTACAAAAGGTCAAACAACATGTTTCTTCTTCATTAACCTCTAATACATGGGGATAAATGGATTTCAAAATCAAAGAGGAGACCAAAGAAGAGATAGAGCATGTGTCTATACTGAAATCAAAGGTGAGGCAATCTGCAAATAACAGATTCATCAGAGAGGCCACGTGAACGACATTAAGTAATACCCGGGGTTGTGAAATAATATTTACTCTGGGCTTAGAGGAATGGCTTGCAGCCATTTCCGCTTGCCCCCCATCTGTAAACAAGGCTCTTTCCTAACAAGCAGTCAAGCTGTTCCAGCATTTCCAAATAACATGAGATCAGGGAGAGTGTCACTCAGCGGGCAAGTGGTTTTTTCATATTTGCGTTGTGGATCACGTTGTTTCTGCGTTGTGAAAAGGATACATCCTGTTCAGTTTTGTGTTGACAATGATGAGCATGAAGCCAATCTACAAACAACTTCACAAATATTTGTGATTATGTAAGGGACCTTAGCAAGCATTTTGTGGTTTATTGTTAAATCCAGTTACCTAAACACAGAAGGGTGATGTTAGAGATTTAGTATCTGCATGTGTGTGTTCTTAGAAGTACCGCTCACATGAAATGGTGCCTTTCCAGTCAGACATTGGTAGATGATAGTGCCTATGCTCCACAGATCAGCCTTGGCATCGTAGTTCTGGGACATGATGACCTCAGGAGCCTGTGTTCAGACAAACACAGCTTACAGCCTGGGGACACACTGACACCATATTGTGCTGGCACGTGAAACCAAAGGACCTTAATACTCACCATGTACATGGGAGAGCCACACAGCGTTGCTGCCATAGTGTTTGTCTGGAGGTGACGCGCAAACCCAAAATCAGCTGGAGGGCGAGAGAAGTACAGTGAGGGACCTACAGTACAGTAGTGCGTGTGTGAATTTGTGTGTGTTGAGGGGTAGGCTGTTAAAATCAGTGAGATATAAACTAGTTCCACCATCCTCCTTAAGCTGATGCATTTTCACAGACATACTGTACATCTAGTTCTTCTTAAACTCTTCTGACTTAAATCATTACCTATCTTAATGCAGGTATTGATGGGACTGGACCTGCGCCCCTCTGTGTGGCAGAGCAAGATGTTCTGGGGTTTCAGGTCTCTGTGGAGGATGCCTTTGCTCTGCAGAACCTTCATGGCCTGAGCAATCTGCTGTAAGAATACACGGATGGTGTCCTCACTTAACGTGCCCTTAGCTGAGGGTCAGAGGGAGGAAATACATTAAGATGATACGGGAGGAAGTAAGCATGGCAGTATATAGAAGGTTTGTCATATTACATGGTATGTAGATACACGTGTAGAGGTGTCCGCACTTATTCTCTGCATGCTGCCGCAGCTTTAGTGCCATTCTGTTGGACTGCAGTGTTGCAACTTACTATTAATTTAATAAATCATTAATAATAATTTAGAGGACTAACTGTTTTATCTATAAAATATAGAAATATAGTAACAAATGTACATCACAAGTTACCAAAGCCCAAGTGTCTTAATATCACTCATTTTATTTGAGCAGTATAATAATAAACAGTATAATAATATCAATAATAATATCATGAATATCAATAATATCAACTTCTCAAATGTGAATATTTGCCACTTTTTAGTCTTCTATTTCAGACTGTTGGTCAGACAAAACAAATGATCTGAGTATGTCAACTTGGGCTTTTGGAAATTGTGATGGGAATGTTTCACTATTTTCTGACATTTTATAAACTAAATGACTAATTAGGAAAGTAATCAGCATAAATCAACAACTATATCTACTTAAAACTTTGTTTGTGCTTACATTCCCATGACTAACTGAAGTAAGGTTCAGATACCCAGCTCCAATCACATCGACGTCACTGCTGTCATAGTTCGTGGAAGAGAATTTTGTTTACGGTGTGGCTGCTTTTGGATATTAAAAGCTGTCTGACATGCCACCTCTCCCCCAACCCTCCTTCCCAGTACATCCAGAATTTCTAGCTGCAGTGTTTTTCCACCGAAAGACAGAGGATAAGTGAGTGACAGATGGGTGAGGTCATGTGCGTGCTCCGTGAACTTTGCCAAGACGTGACCGTGTGGTTTGCTGCAAATAGCTGGATGTGCTTTCTGGCAGGGACACAACATTGGCAAGTCCACAAAATAAGAAACTGGCATGGTGGCAGAATTAGATCAACACTTTACATCAGCATTTAAATAGACACATCTACACCAACGAGGTAAATTTAGCACGAGAAAAACCAACTCCATGCCCTCAGCCACGTCATCATATTTTGAAAGAGGGTTTGAAACTTGAGGCGGGGGAAATTTTCAGTGTGACGTACTAGTGAGAAAAGTTTTTTATCATTCTGAGAATTTAAACATGGTGAAATTACATGGTACAAGGAAAGGCAATGACAAGAAATATAACAGCTGGGAGTTGTTATTGGGCACTCATTTTGTACTAGTTTCTACATAATTAGTACAAAAAACCTGTGAAAAACTTAATCACAGGCCAATTCTAGGGGTTTAATTTTATCTGGGTTAAGTACTTAGGAGTATTAGTGATAATTTACCCACTGACCTGTGGGAACATTAAACCTGAACTCTATGGTTATACTGCTTCCGCCTACTAAAAATCCTTTTATTCCTCTAAAACACTGAAAAAGCTGAGCCAAGCCTCTTAAAAGCAACACAAACCTACCGGTACTACAGTAAGCTGCTCCAAACATGTTTACAAGTAAGAAACCGTGAGTCTGATCCCCTTTTGCAACAGTGAGGTGTACTGAGAAAGGTGAAATGGAAAAACTTAACAGTAGTGAAATGTGGGCTATATTAGGCCCTGTGTAATGTAGGACACTTACAGTGGAGGTACTCTGCCAGGTCACCTCCGTTGCAGTACTGAAAAGACAAGAAAGACAAGTCTTAACAGAAGCTGTGACAATGCTACATTATTAGTGAATGTGATTTACATTTCCGCATGGAAACAGACCAGTCATTACCATTTCTATCACAACTCACCTCCATGACTAGATACACACATCCTCCCATTTCCTGTTGATGAAACCAGATCAAATGTAAATTATCACAGGAAAATGAAGACTAAGTGGTATAAAATGATGCTAGGAATCAGATCAAAGTGACTTTTAAACTGATTTGTTGAATGGTAATGAATACATCACATTTTATTCATGTAGAAAGACGGGGAATTATAACTTATACTGACAATCCATCAATGTCTTAGCAGCTGTGCCCCAGGTTACACAACAAGTGACAACAGCTCATTTCTTAAGACTCTCATTTCGCCCATCATCAGTGGTGATTCTAGACATTCTGGGCCCCCTGTCAACAGCTAACTCAGGGGCCTGAAACTGTACCCTGTCATGGACCTGTCAGCTCATGCTCCAAAGACCCCCTCCCACATTTGGCACCCCTGACCATTGCCATTGAAAAAGTCACAGAGCAGAGAGGTGAGATGAGGTGGGGTAAAAGTGTGAGAAGTTTAAGGTGTCAGTCCCACCTGTCTACTGAAGGAGGAGTGAAGAAAGGGGGGGGGGGGGGGGGGGGGGCAAGCTGCCTCTGTCATTTATATCAGGAAGTTAAAGCTAATAGGGTCTGTGTCTTGGATTAAAACTTACTTGTACTAATTCATGAATAACACTGTTTGTCTAATAGAGTGTAATACATGTCGCAGACAGCACATGTTGTGCTGATGCCAGGTAAATTAACACCATTACGGCCCACAAAAGTCTCCTGCAGCCTGACCTAGAGTCTCAGTGTATAATCCACATTCATTAGCCCTGTATGCTAGTGTGTGCCTGCTGTGAGACGATACTCAGACTGTGTCTTTTATAAGCCATTGTTTAACCTGCTTCACTCTGCCATCTGTCAGAAACACTGAGAGATCGGCTCACCGTGTCTGGCAGTCTGGCAGGTGTCAGTAAGGTGAGAAGCACACACACTCATGCAAACACACATCCAAGCAAATGGTTACTGCCCTGTGCCATGTGTGAGTTGTTGTAAACTTTAGGGATTTTTATTTAGTGTATGGCTTATGATAAAATACCCTACAGAAAGCCTCATAAGAAACTACAACATCCAACAGCTAAATCTGTAGCGCATGAGCAAATGACATTCAGTGTTTCAGCAACATGTCAACATTTGCAACGTGTGGCAGCATGGCCTACAGTATGGCTTATGAGGGTGAATAGCTGTTACAGAGATAGAGAGGGAAGACAAGACAAACCATCCCTACCTGATAGTCCAGTAGTCTAACAATATTCTCATGTTTGAGTTCCTAGAGGAGGGAAAAAAACATTTTAGTTCAAGGTACACTGAAGCTGACACAGAATATATTGTATGACTCCATTAAAACCTTCACTACCTTCAATATTTTGATTTCTTTGCCAAGAAGAGATTGTGATTTGGCCAAGTTTTTCTTGTTGATACACTTCACAGCAACCTCCCAGTCACGTTTCTTGAAAAGTAAAAGAAAATATAATAAATGGTATTAATACACCAGACTTACTTATATCAACAATGACCAGACAAATACATATTTGTTTCAGATATGAAAGTTACCTCTTTATGTCTGCCTTTAAACACAACTGCAAAGGCACCGTGACCAATCAGGTCTTTCCTGCTGAACTCAAACTTCCCAACAGACTCCATGGATAATAAAAATAAACACACTAAAGTATCCGGGCAGGTTCAGGAGGCTGATTTTCCGAATAAAACAGACGCACAGTCCCACAATACTTCCCTTGTGCCGGTAAATCCCATCTCATTGATGAAAAATGTTGTCTTCACAATTGACAAGTCATATAATCGAAGAAAATATCGATGACAGCCTTAAAAAGTTGCTGTCAACAGACAAAAAGTTAAGACAACGTGCGTAGGTATAAATAAACGTATGTAAACAAAAACACTAGCGTCCCGCTGTGCTTGTTTACCGGTTCAAAACCGATTCAAACGACTCCCTGTTGCTTCTAACAACAAATACAAGTTAAAAAGTCGCAGTAGTGCTGTTTGTTAATCGTTTGTATCCAGACAGAGCTCATAAATTACTGTCTTCCTCACCTTTACCCATCCGCTGCAGTTATTCATATCTCATGGTGAGCATGCGCAAACGGACAGGCAGAGGTTTGATGACGGCGCCTTCAGGGACACCTCGTAAACTCGTAAGTCAATGTCTTAAATAGGCTTGAACTTATTTTTAAATGCTAAATCTAGGAGTTTTTATTTAAAGTAGTAGTATGGTGGCTTGTTTTTATTTATCTATTAAAACGTGGAACTCAAGCAGCCCAAATTACATTGCCTTTGTTATTTAGGATCCCTAAACATTTTCTTTGGTCAAAATTGTACATATGCACAAACACTCAACAAACAAAACAAATAAACCTGCTTTAACCCCATTTAGTGATTCACATGTCTCCTCCACTACTTCCATGCATGGATTACCAAAAGCCCCAGTGGCCTAAGTGATCAGGGGATCCCTAAGCAAAGGGCTCAGTCAACATTCCTTCTCTAAAACTGAAGAAATCCCCTTCACTTAGTTTAAAGATATCACATCAAAGAAGACATTACAACACCTTCAAAAAGAATTGTTCGTCCCCTCCTGGTTTCTGTAAAGAGTTTAGGCCTTGTGCACCATACTGACACCACGCATTTTAGTGCCTAGAGGCCAACAATCTCATAATCCATCAGGGCCTCAACATCATAGAAACATCGGTATCATAGAAACCAGACAATTTCGTTGTTGTGTGTTTTAGCTGGTTACATAATGTCTCCATATCAGTGAGTTAGACAGTACAGTAATAACTCTCTCCTTTCAAAAAATGGTTTGATAATAGTGTAATTCACAGGTACATATACGAGTAACCAACAAATGGCATGAATCATGTTGCCTATGTAATGAAGATGACACAGATTCTTGTCATAAAAGTTTTTTAATAAAGATAATTGGAAGCACAAACCATAGTACCATAAGACAACAATCAATAAAGGCCTTATACATGTTTTGAAATACTGAAATATTTAACTTTAAATCTGACATGAAAAGTGGGTGCAGAGTGACTTACAGTAAATCCTGTTTTAGGAAACTTAATGTTGGTACAGTGTAAGATAAATGACATTTTAAAATATGTCATCTCCCTCCATTCTCACAGTATGTTAAGAAAAAAAGCAACCACCTTATCATGTCCCTCTGTTGTGGAACATATTTATTTTAATGTACAAAAAAGTATGAAAATTTAAAAGAAATTTAGCTCTAGAAATAGCTAAAGACATCATAAAACTTCACAGAAATGTGTCCACAACACAACCAGTATTCACTATTCTTCAACAAGCATAACATACTGCATCTTACGAAGATGTGAGGTACTGCAAAATACCAGTCAGTTCATTTCGAGAGAGAAAACACACAAACGGACACAGAATTTAACATGAGAACATACTGATTGTTGAGCTGTGACACTTTGCAGAAGACGTGAAACAGAACTCAGAATCACAAAATAAATAAATACATTATAACAGAATTACATAGGGTCTAATTCACTGCTACATCATCCATTGTTATTATGCAGGTATTGCGTTAAAGCTGTGTGAATGAATTGAGAGGTGTTTATCCTGCAGTGAGAACAGGTAAAATAAGCTGTTTATCCCAGGTGATGATGAATCAAATGCTGTTAACAGCTGGTGAAACCATGATGTTATTGTTTTGAAGGCATGAATCTACATCTACAGCAAAATATAAGCGCTTTCCTTGGTCTCTCTGTATCCAAGGTCATGTATTTATACTGAAACATTCCCTATGAAAATACTAATCATCTCAAATTTTAGTTACATTTTCTACAAGTAAGTTAAAGCAGATGGATTTGCACAATTTAATTTTGTGAGGAAAAATAACATGTCAAAGCATATCACTGTGATTTAAATAAACTCTGGCCGCCCATTAAGTCAACTGCAATGGACATACAGACCATGCAACAGACTACTCTGCTACACAGAGCGTCATGGTCAGACCCTGAACTACGCTCTTACACTCTTGTGTCACCTCACTGACCTCCTCAGAAATCCCTGCTCCTGTTTTTGGGAACACAATATGTTTTTTAATGAGACATTATTAAGGCACAGTTCTTAGAGTCTGCTTGTCTTTAAAGGTGAAGCTATTATTTAGCTACACAACACCTCCTTTGGCATCACTTTCACTTGAGGCTTGGATGAGTGTCCAATTCAACACATAAAATAGTGGAAAAAAATACTCTGGCATTCAGTGTTTTGTCGTTCTACACTGGTGAGCTTCAGATTGCTCTCCTGCCACAGACAGAAACGGTGATGTGTGGTTTTACACGGCGGAGAGGTCGATACGATTGGCTGAGTTGGTGCTTTTGTCCCATGTGTTCATCTTAGTGGGAGTTACGCCCTCCTTGTTTCCATTCATCTAGAGGATAGTAAGGAGAATATTAGCTTCAGGTAAAAGTTGAACAGCTCATCTTTGCTCTAGTGGATCTTTAACACCAACACTCACAATGTCAGAGTTGAAGGGCTTCACATTGATGTTTCGGATGGAGCTGCTGGTAAGAGACCACACCTTGGTTTTGTGTTTGAAAGCAGCTCTGACCTAAAGTACAGAAAGAAGTAAAACCATTACACCATTAGACCCTGTTGCCAAATGAAATTCTGCTGTTGTGTGTGTGGACAGTTTTCTCCCACAGGACTTGACAAAAAGATAACATAACTATCATTAAAACCCAAATTTAACATGTTTAGCACCGTACCTCAGAGTTGAGAAGACAGTGAAACAAGAAGACAAAGAACCCCTAAAGAAAAGGAAAAAACTGTAAACTTTAGGAGGAAATTCACAAATGACTGCAAACATTTCGGAAAAGAAAATATCTCGTAGTGAAGAACTTACTTGTAACGAGTTGAATACTGCGAAGATATATAGGAACGGCAGGGAGTGCGTGTTAACAGCTAGTACGCCGAAGATCCAGGAAATGCCGAGTATAGGCAGGAGTACAGCTACTGCCTTTGCTGTCAGCCTAAAACAAAGCAAGAGAGAAACCCAATTTATATTATTAGTTCTGGATATGAGGACAGTATCTAATAATCAAAACAGTACTGGTCTGATCATGAAAGCAAATCAACTCACTTGACTGCATTAGCATCTCCATGAACCTTGTAATTCTCTCCGCTGATACGAGATATAATTCTGGTCACAGATATCAGAATGCCGATGTTCACCTGGAAATCAGAAAGGAAGCAACACAATTAATATGAACAGAAAACACTATTTATTTTCTTTCTTCCTGGGATAGAAGACAAGCTTACAACTGATAGAGATTAAGAAGTAGACCAAGTTAGGCAATGAATTGTTAACTGTAAAAATTGACAAGTGCAAATTGTTATAAATTCCTCACCACAATGACAAACAGGGCTGGTGCCACAAATGCCCAGATGGCTCCATTCTTCAGTGACAGCCAGCAGCTGAGAAAGCAAACACACGGGAGAGAGTGAAAAAAGATATATGGCGTTGCCTTCCAAGTAAAAATGCTCTAATGCTGTAATGTAAATAGGGAATGACATCTGTAGTTACTGTTAACCTGAAAGTTTTTGAATAACTTTAAACACAGTTGGCAGTTCCAATTTCTTTCCACAGGTGATGTCATTCTTATGCAATGCCACCGAGCTTTGGTCAAATCAAATTAATTCAATATAAGTATGATATACTTTTTTTGGTCATACTTACTTGTCAACTTCACCGTAACTGTCCAGAGCTGATGTCATGGACACCACACAGATCACCAATGGAGAGCCTGTTAAAACAAAAGACAAAGAATCCCCCCATGTTACAAATTAACTATAAATGTAATTTAGTCTCCATGGCTGGATTGACCTGCTAAGGGACCCTGGGGCAAAAAAAAAGTTGTTATCAGCACACTCATATTCCTCAGTCAACAAGTATGCAATCAACAGAATGATTTAAAGAACATGTCTGTGGCACTCAGCCCATTTTTCCTACTGAAGACAATAATCTTTAAAATGAGTTGTAAATATACAGTATAATTTCATTTTTAAAAATAAAATTAAAAAATAATTTCCTGAAACTGCTGGGCTTCGTAGTTTTTTGTTAACGTAAATTGCACAGTAAATTGTGCATTTGGGTATTGGGTTGGGAACTATTTTCAGCTGCGGATTAATTGCTCTGCTGTATTATTGTGTATTTCAATGTTCAATTCATTGTTAGCTTTTGTCTGTTCATGGAATTTGTTAATAACGAGAAAAAAATTGAATTTCACCAGGGTTATCTTGGAAAAAAAATCCACAGGTTTTGACAGATTTAAGCGAAATACTGTAGTGCAAAATAATTCACTTTTTTTCCACGTGCACTGTATATAGACGGATGAGATTTTCTGAGATTTTCATGACACACTATGAAGTGAAAATTGCCTGTCGTCAAAAAATATGCCTTAACTAATTTTAACAAACAGCCTACAGTTAGACATTGTGGCCCTGATTATATTGTCCAATATGGTAAATGCTACCCGCCAAACGTTTCTTCTTCTAGGTTTACTAAATGGAAACTGTTACTATATTAAGGAGGAAATAAAAGATAAAAGCCTTTATCACAGCTTATAGCAGCAGCAAATACTTATAAAATGAATTTACTTTTTATTTGCATCAGGTATGCTTCTAACTGTCAGAGAAGTCTCTAGCACATAATTTGCAGTTGGCCACACAAAATGAAAAATTACTCTGGCCAGAAGAAAGGAAGTAATAAAAAAAGGATCATTTTTCCACTAATGGGTTCAACATGTGGAGGAGAGACGATGCATTCCCCAGCATCCAAAGACAGTATACGTATGTCCCAGATTCTTTTCATCTGTCCATCAACTCTGGTTCATTGAGATCATGAGGGACAATGTTACACTGGAATGTAACTCAAAGCAGATTTATTTAACGGGCTCATCTTTATTTATGTTTAATAAACAATATTTGACCAGTAAGGTCACTTAAAAGTAGTAAAATCACATTTACAGTAAAGGACTGGCATGAGGTAGAGACAGGACGATGGGTCAAACTGGGGAAATAAAATAAAATGACAAGTACAGAAAACC
This sequence comes from Thunnus albacares, assembly GCF_914725855.1. NCBI lineage: Eukaryota > Metazoa > Chordata > Actinopteri > Scombriformes > Scombridae > Thunnus > Thunnus albacares. The sequence goes on from NC_058107.1 coordinate 13,027,094, forward strand.
GATAAAATGACAAAAGAGAAAGTCAGTCAGATATATCTTCTGGTTAATCCATCTGAGTGTAGTAAATAAAGACGGCAGAGCAGACTTACCCCAACCAATGCCATAGTAGTAGAAGTGTTTGCTACCCTCAGAGCCGAACACCTTGACCACCATGCTGTAGAGGTGGAGGCCCTCCACCAGCATCCAGGCGAAGGCGCTCAGAAAGAAGAAGTGAAGCAGGACAGCCATTACCTTACAAGGCAGCTGGGACAGGGGACAAAAAAATCATTCTCATTATTATGTTTTTATTGTTTCTTTTTTCATTCTCATTTGTTTTTCACTCAACTACAGTATTTTTCTCATTTTTTCCTTTACACTTTCTTCTTCTTTCTTTCTTTCACGCATAATTCTTAATTTTAATCATTCAAGTTGTAGTTTGCTCTTTACAATATTTAGCATTTTTTACACTGTAAAACACAAATGATGTTTCTCTCATTATTTATTCAAATACACACAGACACACTCACTAATCTTTCTGAGGCACACTATAATCCTCATTGCCCTCATTATATTAATAATTATCATTTATCCAGTAATTTTTATTATTATCATCATCATCATTTTTTAAATCTTTTTTATCACTGTAATAATTAAAAAACTACTCACAATCATTATCATCAACAACATTGTTGTCATTACTACATTGCTCATTATCATTATCATCATCATGCTGTACTGTGTAACTACCGTGCCCGGGCTGAAGCGAGCGCTGATGAGCAGTAAGATCTCAGCCACCAGGATGGCGAAGGACAGGTTGGCGTGGATGTGGTAGCGTTGGTTACGGATGGTACTCACTGACCTGCAGAGCAGTAGGACAACATCATATCAAAGTGCTATAGTATTGTGATCAAAATAACATTTTGAAACAGATATTTATGTTGACATTGGTGCATTTATGAGATAAAAACAGTATTTATCAAATACAGTACATGGAGTGTATGTGTGAATGTATTGATCAGGTAATATATTGCAATACATTATATATTAAAGTCCCCCTCCACTCAAAAATGTGTTTTGCTTCTTCTTCCTTCTCTTGGATGTTTGGGATTCACTGTACAGAGTTTGACACTAGAAGGCTGCTTTCACATTCATCTGCTGAAGGAGGAAAGTTTCTCTGTGCTCACCTTCACTCTGAGTTTAAGATGTGTACCTATGAGCATGATTTTGTGACATCACAGCTAGTTTGAAAGCCAATTGTGGTTTAGTATGCAACTTTGATAAGTGTGATGTGGAAACTTGAAGCCTCCAGTGTAACACTGAGAATGGACTTTTCAGTTAAGTAGGAGACATCTTGTGTTCAGTTGTTACATTTGTATACTCATAGATTCTGTTTTTTTTTTTTGTTTTGTTTTTTTTATGAGGGAGAAGGAGTAGATGTAATTTTAACTTTAACTTAGAGAAAAATACATCTAACACAACATTATTCAAAGAAGAGTGTTTTTATATGTCTTAAAACATGTCTGGAGGGGGTCTTTAAACATAAATTAAAGATTTATAAATGTAAGTTATTAATGTGAGTAATTGGTGATACTCACGACAGGACTGCAAAGGTGACCAGAGTGATGGCAAGACAAAAGATGGAAATTGAGCAGCCAACATAACCAATGGTTGACAGTGCCACCTGGTGGCCGGTGGTGAGCTGTATATGGAGACACAACGCCAATCAACAATGGACCAGACAACATGTAAAAACATTATTATTTTGCGTACATGGTGGATTGGTACATTGTGCCAGCAACACACATGCAATGCTAGTTCTTTCCAGACTCCTGGCCTGTCTCAGTGAGACTCTGCAAGTCTTATTAGCCAAGAAATTCAAAAGAGCTTGGTAGAGTTTATGATGAATAACACAATATTGACCTTCATTAGTATTTTCTCAGGCAGGCTACCATCCAGGACTGGGCACGAATATACTCTTTAACTGTCATAAAGTCTTAGTAAAAGTCTCCAGAGTAAAGGATAAAAAAGTTGGATACGACAAACGTTTTCACTAATTGAGAGGTATGCTTTTTTAAAAAAAAAAATACATGTCTTAAACATTTGAAATAAAGTTGTATAAACTCATTGTAAAAGTACAGTTAAATACCTGTTTTTATGGTTTTGGGATAAGCAAAATGTACATTGTCCAAGAAGCTAAAGAGTGACAGTATTGTGTTTCTCCATATGCACATGCCCATGGTGTACAGCCTTGTGCATTGATGTTGTTTTGGAGTTCAAGCTATTTTGAGGGTTTGGGTTTGTTTCTCCATTAACTGTCTTCACATGTGCCTTGTCATTATGAGGGCAGAGGAGTCTCAACCTTCCAGAAAAGGGATACGTGGGATGTTCCCTTGCAGCTGAGGGATGAGGCAGCCCACTAATTAGAGACTGGCTAAGGGAAAGTATAGCATCAAATAGACTTCTGCTACTTAAATACAGCACTGGCCCACTTAGCAGCAATAAGAACTCCTTCTCTCTATTTAAAGAAGCCAACAGGGTTGCTGACCATACTCCTGTGGCACATATTCTTGGATAACAAAGAGTCAGTCTGTGGTGACAATGCTCATGGGGTTGGCATTCCAAGTTGCTCTAAGTGCAGATAATGTAAATGTAAAATACTGAGCAGAAGAGTGTAAAGAATTGAGGAGAAGCAGCAAAACTGTAATCCCAGATGTTGTGAAGTGACAGTTTTTGGTCAATCTTTAAAGGGACAGTTTTTGTACTCATGGGGGACTGTGGTCCTTGAGGAATGGACCACTGACCTTTGCAGTGATCCAAAAGAACCACATTAATCATGGTTGTCCACAGCACTTCTGTATAAAACCACCAGTGAAACCGACATTGTGACTGTGCAGGTCTGCTTACAATTGACCTACAGTGAGGAAAAGCAAACTGTCCAAAAGGCAGCAGTGGGGGCTTCTGGTTGGTGGTTTAGTGTGTGGTAGACCGCTGTTTCCTTTCTAATTATGCTACAACAAATCTACTTATTTGTGACAAGACACAGAGGGAGGGGTACACTTTTGAAAAATGGTGGCATTAACCTCCCTTTAAAAGTAGTGGGAGGTTTACTGTGTCTGCAAATGTCCTTACAACAGATTTATAAAAAGCTCTGTGGTGAGAAAGATCATGTTGAGCCTTCAATAATTTATTTTTTGGCCACTTGGGGGCAGCGCAACAAGCTATACACACAATGCTGACACATTATCATCTTATAAAGTTGATATGGCTAAAGTGTTTGCAAAATGTTGCCTATCCAGTAGATATGGAGCAACATTAGCATTCATTTTGGATTTCTAGCCACCAGGCAAATGTAAGTCCAATTATTCACTTTAGTCTCCCCCAAGTCCTGAGGAAAATGTTTGTGTCTTCAGCTGCTAAATGCTCCACTGTGTTTGCCAGATAGTCGCTAACTTTGTCTGTTTGTCATTTGGTGCTGGACAGGTAGTATATTTCAGGATTATCAGGGATTTTTCCCTGAAAACAGCTGCCTGTTGTGGCTTGAGACGAGGATGATGAGAACAGTGAGAGTCAAAGCAGCAGAAGCCAAAACAATAAGCTGAAAGAAGCTAAAGCGCTCCGTAGGGGAACTGTAGAGTTGTGAAATAATCCTTCGTGGGTTCATCGTAATGAGCAATTTGTTCCACATTACATGTAGTAGTTTAATCTGTTGTTAATATAAAAATATTAATTGCAGCAGCTTTTAAGAGTGGCCTCATACCTTTAACGGCACCACTTGCATAAGGATGGCAAAGTTGGTGAGGTGGTTGCACAGACACACAGAGTATGTCATGTTTCCATCTGAGCGTACACAACCTTCGTTGGACCATACTCCCTCTTTTGAACTGAAAAGGAAGACAATTATGTATTATTTACAGAGAAACATACAGAAAATACATACACATAACGATGTGCGCATTCAAAGCTAAAATAAGAACAAAAGAGACAAGGTTTTTAGAGGATAACTACTGGCAAAGATCACTTAACATGATCCATTGTGGGAAGCAAACCGAGAATTTTCTTTTCTGAATTTACCAGGGCAACCTGACAGGGCGATCCAATAATTCACATTTTTCTTGAGCTTCGGGGCAAAGGGGAGTCAGGAGAGGAAGCCTTTGAATCCAACTAAAACACACTCCCTTTTAAAATGATTTATGCTCTCTAAATAGTGTTTTGGCTTCACTTATCATAGCACCATAATTTTTCAGTGGGCTGTTGCTCAAGATACATCAAACTGAAACAGCAAGACACATAACGCCGGGTGTTTTTGATTTGAATGAGAAAAGGGAAATACACCTTTTCCAAATCTTATGTTATTGCTCTTGATTCAAGAGTTGTGCAAAGAATATGCAAAGAATCAACAATCAAGACAAAGCCTCTCTGGCTGCACATCTGAATGAATAATTGGGACATGCTGTATCTAAATCATGAACACAGACCCACCTGTAGTCCAAGAAGGCACAGTAGAGGAAGACTTTATTGCTCTGATTTAATACTTGATCCTGTTGTTCTTTAGTCTGAAAAGTAAAAGTAAAATAAAGTTAAGACAATCCTATCTTTAAATATGTGGCATAAGAAAACATTTGTTTTGGATTGTACTGGCTCATTAAATTACAAGTTTTGTTGTTCCAAATCTCACAGACACCTCTTTGGAAAATGTGCTTTGATAGAGAAGACAGCATTGAATATTTAAGACACAAATTAGCCTCATTATTTCCTTAACACAGTCTTTCCTTTGCCATATGCTCAACAGAATCAACAGATCTTGATGTATTGCAACACAAAAAAATACTGTACAACTGGCTTTTGGATCTAAGGAGGAATAAACCACTTCATTAATTCAGCTTCTGATACAAAATAAAATGCTTCATTGGTGTGTACATGCCAATAAATTCAACTAGAAGGGCCTGAGATCATATTAAAGGAAAGACAAGACGCAGATCGACACTCAGCAAAGGTGATTATTCTGCTGAAAGAAAATCCCTACTGTCTTCAAGAATCTTATTTGATTATAACTCACTTTTTCCATGTCATTCCCTAATATGAGATTTGGCATCCCTAGAGACAGTGAGCTAATGGCTAAAGTGCAAGAATTCAGTAATTGGGGCTTGGCCCTGGTTTCAGGTCAAACCACTACCCTCCTCAATCTGTCATCCGAAGAAAACAACACTTTCATTGGCTGGTTGGGTGTATACTGAGAGACTGCTCACCTCCTCTCATTCCTCGAGCCTCGACTCTCAGACTGAATAAGTATATGATTAGATGGACTGTGTCTGCACTATTTCCTTCTGGAAAAAGTGAGAGTGAGAGTGAAACTGACAGTCAGGCTGTCTGTTTCCTGGCCCATAGGCTCAGTGATTCATATTACCAAAGCATAGCACAATACGTTGACTTCATTGTGTAACCAAAATCTTTGCTCTCATTCTGTCTGTTTTGCACATGCGGCTCTTTAGTCATTATGTATTGTTACCCTCGAGATGAATGCATGGATAGATATTCATGTGGCCCATTAGAGCAGGCAGGACAATGGATCCAAGAGCCATGAGAGCGCCATAAATGCACCCCGTCATCACAAGCTGGCGTCCAGCTTTGAGGAGCTGCAAGCAACCCCGTGGGTGAATTTACTGCTCCCTTGTGGGCTTTAATAACTCACATTTCTTGTTGGGTGTAAATGAAAGCAGATGGAAGAGAGACAAACTGTAATTGGCACACTGTAAGCCTTTGCTTTACAGTGTCATATTTGCACTCCACAACTGCTGAGCCTTTAATGTTGCAATGAAGGAAGACTAATTATCCACATTAAGCACAAATGTAAACCCTGTCTTGTGGGAAACAATCCATAATTATCAAACCCTGAGAGGTATCAGATACACTCTAACATATACATTAACTAACAGACCATCAGACATGAGAGAAGTGCTGTTTGGCCATGCTTCCTCGCTAGCAACTGTCTGTTTGTGGTACATCCAGCATGTGCTTTTGAGTTGATATCTGTGGAGAGGTGCAGGGACCTGAAAGTCACTGCTGAGTGTTAAAATGCACTCGGAGATCTGGCCAAGCTCTGCGTGCACACCGTTGTTCCCCAGTGCCCCAAGGCCTCAACATCTACCAGCCAAGACTGCAGCTGGCACTCCAACTCTCTTATTAACACCAGAAGGCCAGCAAACACCACCTTGGAAATCACTTCGAGCCTCGTAAGAAGGATAGACAGAGAGAGGAAGAGAGGAAGAGGGGAGAGAGGAAGCTAGTGACTGGAGAGTGATGCAGAGTGACAGACTGATAAGGAAGAGTCAGAGAGAGAGGCTGATAAATCATAGATAGTTAAGGTATTTCTAATGCTCCTATGTATGTCACTCTGTCCCATTTGATGCAGCTGTCAACCACATCTTCATCTTCACTGGTGACATAACAGTGCTTACTTTAACAACAACTCAGTGACCCTTGGACTTTACAACAGTGGAGTTCAGAAATGAAAGAAAACAGTCTTTAATCCTCAGATTCACCAGCAGCTATCAGTGGTGGAAGAAGTATTCAGATCCTTTAAGTAGAGGTACCAGCAGCATCTACCTAGCAGCAAGATGTACTCAAAGTATCAAAGTAAAAGTACTTGTTGTACTTGTGAGTGATGCGTTATTGTATATGACATTATTAGATTAAATAGATTGTGTGAGAAGAATTTTACTGCTGTAACTGGTGACATAACTGCTTTATACACTGTTTTGTTTTGTCCAGCGGCTCCCAACCAGGGGTCAGGGCCCCTGCAAAGGGTTAAGATAAATCTGAGGAGTCATGACATGATTAATGAGGGAGGAAAAAAAAAAAACGTTCTGCTACACATATTTGTACTCATTTCCTAATATTTGCATTTTTTTGTGAAACATTAGATGATTTAACATCTTTGGGCTTGACATTTTTATTTAAATGACACCATCTGGGAGGTTTAGAGGGGACATTTTTCTTTGGTAGAAGTGCTGTCAACTCATAGACCTCTGAAATGTGACAAGAGGTCCCGTCTAGACACAGATTTTTTATGAAAAAATATTCTTTGAGGCCGTTTTTGCCTTTAATGGATAGCAACAGTTGAGAACTGACAGGAAACGGGGTGAGAGAGACGCAGAATGACATGCAACAAAAGTCTGCTGCTACATGCCACATCACATAGCATGCATCTTAACCAAAAGACTACCGAGACGTAAGTTTATCACATTTTTTCATGTAAAATCTTAATCAGAAAAAGTAACTATGGCTGTAAAATAAATGTTGTGGGGTAAAAAAGTACAATATTTCCCTCTGAAATGTAGTGAATTGGAAGTAGAAAGCAGCATAAAATGGAAATACTCATGTATTGTAAAGTACAATCACCTTCAAATTGCACTAAGTAAATGTTTCACACTGGCAGCTAGTAGTATTTTGGGTGCACAAATATGACTTAGCTGAGGCAGCTGCCAGGGGAGAACATTACTGTAAATTATGATACTTGTTTGGAGTAAACAAACTGCTTATAGCTGCCATGTCATTATACGCCTGTGATACGATCATGTTTTACATAACAACAATTTATGTGGAAATTCCGAGCATTGTTTAAGATTTGAATGGTGTATCCTGATGACGCTAATGGCGACACATCTATCAACCATGTACACCACCACACCATCAGCTGTCATGTTGAATAAATGGCCCTGAATGCTAACATGAGAAACGCTGGCTGCTGCCTGATGTATACATCTCTCTAGCACAAACTAAGCCGAGTCCTTTTTCTGGTTAATGACTGTGTTGAGACTGTTTGGTAAAATGATGAGGGATGGAAATAAACACTCTCATGCATCACAAAAGTATATAAGTCTTAGATGACATATAGAACCCAGTAATTTGTGTAAATCCAAGCTTTTCTGTCCTCTGTGGTGTCTGTCAGACCTCCCATGACTGGCAGAGCTGGAAGCCGGAGCCTCGCTGTGGTTGAGCTAGCTTCAGCAAACACCGACAGCATATGCCTCTGCAAATCCCAAGACTTCGGGCAATTACAGGCCAATTTAAATCCTAGCTTTTGACGGCTGGTTTTCAAGTATGGTGCCATCTATTGACCTTGTTTCAACAGTCAATTCAAAACAGACAGACGAGTGCTGTCAGAAAGTAGACTGTCACACAGTGTCCTGTGTATACACGCACGCACACACAGGCTTCCATTTCTGTACTTTAGTCTGCAATAATCTAAATTTAAGAGGTTTAATTCACAAATGAATTAGCTTGCAGCTACGCATTCAACATTAAACTTTCACAAAAAAGAAAACTTAATTTTTTTTTTTTAGTACTGAGTGAGATGGACAAAATCATATATCATGATATTTTTGACCAAATACCTCGTTATTGATATTGCAACATTACTGTAGGAATGACTTTTGGGGCTTTCACATAATATTTACACAATGATATTTTTGATAAATAATCATAAATAATGTGGATATAATGACTAAGTGTATAAAGGCAAATAACAGAACAGCTAGAACAGTCTGTAAGTTCAGAAAATTACATCACTTTACTGTAATGCAGCCTTTAAAACCAGGAGAAGACAACACTCATGACATATCATGATATATATTGCCCAGCCCTAATGACCATTACTGTATACAGTAATATTATGCAGCAGTGAAACCAAATCAACAGCGGTCTACTTTTTACAAACCCAGATGGAGATATCTACGTAAAAGTTTCAGTTACACTCGACAATAATCATATGTGATGTGAGCACAAAATAGTCAGCATAAAAAAATCAGACATTTTGACCAAAAATAAAACATTGAAACTCCACAAAGGGCTAGTAAGAGGACCTTGAGTAAATGTTTGTCAAATATGAAATATCGCTTATAAAAAAGTCCTGCACACACCCACTCAATCCATCCAGCGCTGGCACAATGGGATGCAGCCACAAGTGCAGTCAGGCATATTTCAGGAGCAAAGAAGTCTAAATAAAGGCTTTGGTTGCGCTAAATTTAAAAAGCAGCAAAAAAGGAAAAAAAAATTACACAACAGTATGAGTGAATAAGTCAGCAATCTTAATCTTCTCCTTTTCCCTCAAATGTTCCAAATATTTGAGAACACAGAGAGCCAGTGTGTAATTTGGACTGCACTTTCTGCGTTTGGTATAGCTATCATTTCTTAACAGTGCAGCTGCCAAGAGGGCCCATAATAACAGCACTGAAACTCATCAGTCACACTTTATAAAACTACAACGTATTATTTAAAACTACCATCTTTTTTGTGGAAATGTACAGTAGGTGAAAGTCTTGTTAAATGTGTGAGTCAACAGAAGAAAAGACTGGCTAAGGTGTAGTCAGCTTTTGACAATGGCTGAATTGTTCCGCCTAACAACAGAGTCCATAATTGCATTTCCCAAAAGCTACAGTAACTGCTGTTAAATTTAGTAAGGGAAGGAAACACTTTATTGCAGTATGTCTGGGAAAGGCACGCAGAAGTATGGTGAAACATTACTCAGTGCAGTCGGCTCAAAGAACACTAACTGCAGCTCAAAACTTGACCTGGAGTTTGAGAAAAATATGCCCATTGAACCACCTTAAGGTCATGACATTAAAGCATCACGCTAACAAAACGGAGTGTAGATCTCATTGTCGTTGTAACAGGGCTTTTCAATCAGAGGTTAGACTTAAGCTGATCCACGTACAGCATGTGAAGTAAGTATCTGAATCCATGCAGCTAAACACAAATGGCCTTGAGTGAGCTCATTGTGTCAGGGGAAATGTAATAAGACATGCAGCTGTGGTCTCGGCTCAATTTCTGAGATAGACACTAAAAACAAGGAGAAGTGTTGATAGGCATGCAGGGTGTGAGGAAAACTGAGGACAATTAAACAACCCCAGAAGTTTTGATAAAGGTGAGTGGTGGACGCTGAGAAATACTGTACCGTGACTGTTACTTTGGCTCAAAACAGCAAATATGACAAAGGTTTCTTTCCTTTCAGAGCTAATCTCACATGACAACGGGAGAGGTTCTCCATGCATGAATTCATGTGTTAAATTCCCACAGGCTTTCATGTGGGCCCACCGTAACGTTTCTCTGGTTCCTGGCCCGTTTCTGTTGGAGCAATATGTTTGCATTTGTAAGTTGATGGCTGCATTTTGAGCCTTCGCAGAGAAGTTTGAACGTGGGGATCATACGGGTCAATAAGATTTTAAGCTTGTGAGAAGATAATAAGAAATATTTTCAAAACCTTCACATTCAAGTTTGTCAATGAATAGAAAAGATTCATAGTTGTGGAAATAAAATGAGAATGTCTAAACAAAATTTGTGCAAAATTGACATCAACAGTGAGGTTACAAAAAGACACTAAGAAGAACAACATTGGGAACATATGAGTCCAGATGATTCAAAGGAGAAAGATTTCTGAAAAAGAATTGTATAAAATTTGTATTTGCAACTTAAATGCGTGACATCAGTGTCACACACATTGTGGGAAGTTTGGGTTTCACAATTTTCTGCTTTGACTATTTACTCAGATGTTCACAAAAGCAGTTTTTTTCCTTTGTGTAACCTCACCATTGATTTAAGATGTGAAAATTTTTATTTTAACAGTCTCTAATTCACTCATCCAGTTTTGCCTCAGGTTTGAGTGAAGGCTGATTTACAACCACCGGTTTTAAAGTTCTTTCTGAACATTATTTTACAAGCTCATTTTTCTACCCACATTGAAGCTCATAGAAAAACTTGTATATACAAAATCAGCACCAAGACCTTCCCTATCTTCCTCTGGCTTCAAACTGGAGCTGCATGTAGTGAGAGGTGGTGGTCGTAGGGATAGAAGGGGGGAGCTAAAATGGGAGGAGCTGTAAAGAGAGGCCCTAAAATCCAACTCTTTTGGCAAGAGAGGAATAGCAATAGCCAGACCTCCATCTGTGATTGATCAGTATGCTGGCTCACACAGCTTGTGTTTGTATGTGTGCTGGCGTATGGATGGGTGTGGGTGGTTGGAAGAGAGGGAGAAAGAGAGAGAGAGGAGAAGAGGCTTTGCCCACAAGCTGGGCTGGGCGTGTGCTAGGAGTTATAAAAAGACTGGCAATAAAGAACGGTTATTATTGTGGCAGAAAAGACTGATACCAGTATTTGCTTACATGATTAAACAATTAAGAGTGTGGGTATCAGAAAGTGTTAAATAACCTTTGCATGTTTATGTTCAAAGTGGCTGAACAATTAATCCATTATTTTCTGCAGGAATTAAGGAGCTCCAAGGAGTCTAGACATCTTTGTTAACAAAAGCCACCCAGTTTCCCTTGTTGCCCCTGACCTCTTTCCTTTCTTCACATCAAACTCTCGCTTTCATGTGCCCATGAGAAGGAACCTATTTGTTAAACGTCACAGGACAATGTGGCCGCTACTTTTGTGTCCAGCCACTTAGTGCATAGTTGAACTGATAGAACAATGGTGAAAGTCAATTGAGTCAATTTGATGAACTGAGTCATTACATTCTCTTAATTTTTTTAACTTTTCAGGGAAGAAAATCACAGTTACATTCAGTCTGTGTAGAAAAGAAGACGTTGCCAATGTTAATAATTTGTAGTTCTACTTTACTTCACAAATTAAATGAAGTAAAAGTCAATTAAGGGACGGACGGAGACACCAGCACTCTTCCTCTGCTGCCAACCTGTGTCACCGTTTGCCTTGGACCTTCTTATGAGGCCGCCAAACTAACACACGACTTTACAAGCCTGTAAAGTCATGCCCTCCTTGTCAAAATCTGCTTTTCAAATCCTCTCACTTTTGACCCTATAAAGAGTGACTTTGCTCATGAAAAAAAATCTTTCCATTCATTCACTTCATACCATCAGTGTGATGCTTTGAAGGAGGAAGAGGACAGGGAGGAGGTGTCGGTGTTTTTATGTATGTATTAATGTTTAACTACAGACCCCAGTGCTTCCCACCCTCTTTTTTCTTCTCTTCTTCTCTCCTTTGGCCCTCTCAAACTGAACCTGAGTCAGATAGTAATAATAAATCACTGGTGGAGCCAGGGTCCAATCACCACTGTGGCCGAATGGCGTGAGAAAGCATGTGGGCCTCCAGCAGCCTTGATAACGCCTTCTCTGGGTATCAAACTTGGACCGTGCCATCACGTAACGCAGCACGTCGGCTCTGACTGAGTCCGTTGGGAATTGCATTACCTCACTGTAACAGCACAGTGAGGTCATGCCATTCAATCAAGAGAGCAAGGTCACCCAGACACCAACGGCATGGCTTTGACCTTCAGAGAGTGGTACTTGCCATGACACCAGGTTGGTGACACCATCAATCCATGGTACATATGGTTTATCTTGGCAGGTGTAAGATAAAGAAAATAGATGGCATTCTGAGTCTGAGTCATTACACTAAGTGACTGTTAGTACAGTACAAGCGATGGCACACAGGACTAACCATGGCAACACGAAAAGACATATGAGAAAGCTGACACATTACGACTTCAGACACATTCAGCCTCCCTGCTAAGTTTTAATGAAGTCGCTGGGTACTTGTCTACTCTCCGAGGTTAAACCACTGAACTTGTGCCATGAGAGTACACCTTTGACCTTTAACTTACGCAGACAGTAAAGAGCGACATAAACAATGACGGGAAAGGTCTGCCACATACTGCGTGAGCAGCCCTCCCTGCCTCCAAGCTAGGGAGGCGATAAGTATCCATCAGCTGCCAAAGACATTAAAAATCCAAAAATAGTCACTTTTTGATTAAATCCAACTACAGGTCTGTGCGGCAAACCAGTTATAGCAAAACAATCCGTTTTCTGGACGTGTTCACAGCCAAAAGTGCTTGTGTGCCAAATTAAAATGCAGCTCCTAAATATAAATCATTGTCCAAGCTATGCAGCCTAAGTAAAGTTGAAAAGTGCTGGCACACTGCGTTCCAATCAGTATGTGTTAGTAATAAGTATAACAGCTTATTTGTAATGGGGTAGAAAGGAAAGAATGTAAGAAACCTGATTTATCCTTACATCAGAAGTAAAGGCAATCCAAGTGAAATAGAAACACCTTGACTCAACAGAGAGCAGAGCTGGTGAGCATCTCCAGCACCCCCATAACAAAGGAGATTATAAGCTCTCTCCCATGGTGTCAGCTAAAACAAACACAGTAATCATTGTCACAGAAAGCAGGCCAGATAATTGTAGCATAAACATTTATTTCACCAAGGAAAATGAAGGCAAACAAACCAATATTGCCATGGTTTCATGAAGCTGCATGGTTTTCATTTGTGCTCTTGTGAGTGAGGAGGGAAAAAAAGCCTATTTGTAAGTCATTTCAATAGAAAATGAATGGTTTTTGCAGGACTTTTAAATTAAACAGAGCTATGTTAGTAGGGGTTTAGTCAACTTGTTTTGTCTTAATAATTGCTATTGTATGATAGACTAATATGCAATTAACATCATGCATTTAAATGAAAAGAATGGCTTCACCATCCATTCATTGTGCAGAGGATTAAACACATACTATGGCTGTGAAGTTCACCGCCACATTTCTGACTTTACAAGGAAGCAAGCAAATGCGATACACATTTGTAAGTTAATTTTCATTATGAGTTTCCCATGGAAAACTGGCACAGCCCCTGCCATAAAGCAGTGAAGAAAAAATATGTTGTTCATAAAAGCAAGTTATTGTTCCCTTCAAAGTGCCCTAAGCCGACAGTTCAAATGTCCATAATCAGTTCTCTTTCTGGAAGCCACATGCTCCGCGAGGGAAAATCTAGGCAGGCTAATGAAAACCAAAATAGGCTTCGCTCTTTGTGTTGGTGAGTGCCCAGCTGCACAAGCCTCGGTCAGTGATAGACGCTCATCTTCTTACATAAGAGAACGCCCAAAAATAGAGCTGATAAATTTCATATGGGGGGATCCAGCTACTGCAGCCACAGGCGAACCGTGGCCTTCTTCCCTCTGATAAGGCGGGTGTCCCACACCCAGCAACTGGAAAAATTAAGCACTCCATTTTCCCAGTATGACTGACTCACCCAGAGGTAAATAGCAGATAAAGACATGAGTCAGATAAGAAGAAATGGGAACAGTTAATATATTGTACAAGCTGATTCTTACCAGGACATGGGTGAGAACAATCTTGATGAGTGGCGCTCCAGAGAGGTTGATTGACAGGGCCGGTGAAGGCTCCACTTTCAGAGAAATTAGGCAACTTGCTACTTGAATCTTATGATCCTTGAAATCAACTGCTTCGTTAATCCTAAAATACAAGAAGACGTGAGAAAACAAAGAGATTTAGATCCAGACACAGAAGACAGAGGAGGAGTAACAGAGATAGAGGGCAAGAGAGACAAAAACAAATACAGTCAGATAAATAAGAAGAAATCCACGGTATCCTTGCACAGGCACCAACACATAAGTGTTACACACTTGCTCAGAGCAGTAGCATTTAAGTGGGACTTTGATCTGTCTATATAATTAATCACGCTGACAACCAGCAGCGTTGCATCAATAGTCTTTCAGAGCCATCTGATATGTGACATTGAGATCATACAAGCATCACCTCTCTATCATGATACAAAGGGGCACTCTCACCCGCAGAGAGAGCGGAGCAGGGCAGTGGGACGGCCATGTTAAAAACAGTCAGTCACTAACACCTCCAGATGTTGTCACGTATTTTTTTTTATTTTTTATCACATTTGGTACTTAAACTTCTATGAAGGATGAGAAATGGGGAAAAACAGGTTGCTTAATCGCTGTTATGTCAGGTTTGGTAAAAATAAACATTGCAGCTGTAGTGGAACAAGCTGGCCCAGTGATGAGACAATAACTAAAGGGCGGGGCGGGTGGAGGCTGGGGAGGGGGGGGGGGCGGTAATGGATATGTAGAGCTAATAGCAGGGTGTATCAGTCAGGGGAGGTTGAGTGGTGAGATGAGAGATAGGCGAGGGGACAGATAAGACCCTGGCCCCAGGCACCAGCCGTTCTGTGGTTCAGGAAACATGGGCGCCTTAGTGCCAGTCGACATGATTCCTCACACAGGAAATATACAAAGAGGGAAGCCTTTTGAGTAGCTAGAGTGAATATTTGCAATTAACATTTTTGTTTAGAATATATAGTCCTAGATACGGTCCTCGCCAAAACCAAAGTGGGATGTCAAAACCTTCAAGTTTTATCTGACTTTATTGTGTGTTGTCCTGTCCTCTTACCTGGTCTTGATGGGGCTGATCTCATTGTAGTAGCTGTGCATGTTGTGGTAGAAGAGGCCAACGATGGTGGTTTGAGCTGAGGTAAAAAAAAAAAAAAAAAAGCAAAAAAAAAAAGCATGCACATAGTTGAATGTATGAGGCATGAGCAGGGGGCTGGAAATGTAATGCAGTGCTGCTAAAATGCTCACAAAGAAGGGAAGTTAATTAACGTTGCCCTGCCGCCGCACACTGGCACCGGCAGCCTAATAGGATAGCCGTGTACTCGCACAAGGGTGAAAGGGAGAGGGCCACAAACCATGTGGTTGTTGGGAAATCTTATGAAACCTCTACATGACTTCACCAGTAGAGCAGGAGGTCTGGTCCCCCTCCCCTAATCTGACCTATCATCCAGCTCGGTCCCACCTCAATACTGCAAGATAAACAATAAAATTGGAGGAAACCCTTAATGGTCCTGTTCCTCTTTTCAAAGGGCTTCTAGCCGGATCCGTTGACTGTGACAACAAAAGCCTGCTGATGTCAAACAAATGTGCGGTGTATATGCTGCGGGAGAGTTTTTAACCTTCCAAAAAATCATGTCAACAGAACACCCACCCTCCTCCTACCCCCCGGCCAGTCCCGCAACAGATCACAAGGTGGCCAGTTTGCTTGTACAACTCTCCTAAGGAAGACGGGGAATAAGAAAAAAATTAATAACAGACCAGTCTGCAGCACTCTCTCTCTCTAATTAGGATGTAAAACCTCCCCTCAGAGCGTTTCATACAGCCAGGTACTAAGACCTATGAGTTAATTTGATCCTGGCTCTAATGTGTCAGAAGAAACATATATTCCATTTCTGATAATAGTCCTTTAATGAATTATTAAAACGGTTTATTCCAGTGTTCGTATGGCAACATGGTGCATGCAGCGGCCAGGTGGAGCCAGGGGAATCTGACCTGAACACAAAGTCAAGCAAACAGTTTTAATGTCCACCGTAATTACTACTCCCCCTCACTCCGACTATGTGAGTGCACTCTTTTTAATGACAGAGGAAAGTGGAGAGAAAAAAGTGCTCTCTCTCATTCTTTCTGTTTTGAATAAAAGAGTAACTGCCAACATTAAAGTCATAGCTGGATTTCTATGGTGCACCATAAAGCCACACAAAAGCTCTCATGGCACTCCTGTAGTACACTCTATGCTATGTTAGTGGTCTTAAATCTAAGCATAATAAATTACCGGCCAATAACAAGAGCCTCCCAGCTGGACAATTTTCTCCTGGCAGAATGAGTGCACGACTAATGTGCGGTGTTCACACTCAACCTGGAGAAGTTGCTACTTTTTATGCAGAGAATCCTCAAGCTAGGAAAAGGTCTATTTTGTACATCAACTAAAGGAATGTGATGTCTGAACATCTGTCGTATGAAATATTGGCACTCACACTGCATGGTGAAAGCCTCGCCGGGCACAGAGATGTAGTTCTTGCCCTCCATGGGGAAGCGGTAATGCGGCAGGTTGTAGTTCTGTGGAAGTTTCATCAGATAGTAATCTGTAGGGTCAAAGGTTAGAAAAAGCGAGAGAGTGTTGAGAAAAACAGACTGAGAAGCATGAAGCATCAATCTGCTTTATCAGGGGTGGATCAAAGATGTGAGGCGACCCTTGGGAGAAAGACACAAGCAATTTAGTGGCAAACAAAATATTATGCAAAAGAACAAAAACCCCACACCCGTGAGAGGCAAGGTGGGGGGGTGGGGGATGACCCCCTCCAACTCTGCTTATCTGACCCGTATTTGTCCTCTGGATAAGAAAACGAATGATGTCAGCTTGACGCTCCATGTCCTTCTGTCCTAACCGTGTCAACACAAACTTACAAACAGTGAGTCACTTTATGGAGAGCTGACCCAATACTGACCTGCAACAAAAGATGTTCCACCCAGGGAGATGAGGGAGTTCGGGCTGGGCTCCAGGTTAGTCACCATGTGTTCCATCACTCTGTCCACGGTCTCGATCAGACCGCTGACCACAGGGGTGGACTGCTGCTCAACAATGACCCAACAGGAAAATGAGCACAATCAATTCACAATCACTGCTTTCAATGTCCAGTATTGCTTGATGCTAATCTATTAAAATGGGGTCACATCTTTAAAATGTGTTTTTGGAATTTCAAATTTATTACATTTTTCTTCACAGGTTGAATTTAAAATATGAAATAGGTCAAGTTAAAGGGCCACCACACCAATTTTACACATAAAGATCAATATATTGGGCCTGGAGACTACTACTCAATACAATACAATAGAACAGGTTTATAATATCTTCTGTTGTTCCAGAGAGAGTTTGGGCTTTGAAATTAAAAATTTATAACAGAGAGCCTGTGTTACAAACTGGGGGGCATATAGTTTGAAGGACGTTAACCAGGCAGGGAGCATCAAAGGAAATGCTGCTATTGTTTGGATTATGGGAAATCTGGGACCCAGGGTTTTTGGAGCATGACCCATACTAAAGACTATAAATTAGGATATCTCAGCCTCTGTTGCTTCAAAAAAAAACCCCACTCATTTATTGGAGTGCAATACAAAATTGTTGGAGAACAGCTTTAATCAAATAAAAATAAATAAACAAAAAAGCTAGAAAACCAAATATAGGTTAAATAAATTACCACTTAACATTGGTTTTACATATGTAGCATAAAAAACATCAGCATCCAGGCATTACAATTCAATAGTAATAATAGAAACTGGATTAAATGAAGAACAAAAATAAATAACTGCAAACAATGAGTGTGAAATTAAATACAAAGTTAAATAATGATGATAAGTCAAAAAGTCAAACATGTACCTTGTGTTTTCTCTGGAAGATTATAATCTGTGAAAATGTGATAAAGCGTGAAATTTTCTGACACTCATCATGAATCTGATCAGAAATCGCAAGGGGATTTACCGAACACTGTATCTACTGTCCAAGTTTTGCATTCTCGTACGTGAACATCTGTTTCAGCTTGCTCCTACAAAAACAACCGTGCTTGTTCTGAGCACTCAATGTACTGAAACCACACACTTTCTTCTGGAAACAATGTGTTGGTATATGAAAGCGCTGAGCTTCGGCCAGGATTTACAGTACCGGAAGCGGCAAATGTACATTGAAAGTAAGTCCACACCTCCATATTTGACTCTGTGTTGCCTATGTACAGTAGTTCTATGTGGATAACACTGCCAGGTACTCTTATTGCTCCTGGCACCACTTGTACCAAAAATGTGCAGTGTTAGAATCTGAAACTCATGGATCTCTTAAGTGCTCTTAAGGATTCACCAAATTGCATATGTTTCATTATGTCATGTTTAAACATTGCACAACAACATGGTGAACTCATTTACCTCTGGCAACCCCGGAGAGGACAGCACTTCTTCCACACTTTTGAGAAAAGCCTGGGTGGAAGAAAATGGACATCACGGAACTGTTGCATCATATGCACATGGGTGGGCATTGTGTCTGTGTGTGAACTAGCTTTGCAAGTGTAACATGCGCGTGTGTGTGTGTGTGTGTGTGTTTGTGTGTTGAACTGTGCTCCAAGACCTGCGTGAGGTTGTTGGCAGTGTTGTGAGGAATGGTCCTATTGGGCAGCGCCTTCAGGAAGCCCAACATTGGCATGGACTCCGGGTCCTGGGAGCTTTGGACCTCCTCATGCTGGCTGTTGACGACAGGAGAACTCACTTCAATGGCTCTCTGGGGAGACAACACATGAGGCATCAAATGAGGTTTATCAGGAGGTCGTTTCCGAAGGAGCATGGTGTTCCAACACACACAGGATGTTTAATGTGACTGATAGCCTGAGTTTGGGGGAATACTTTTTGTACAAGTGATTCAGTGTTGCTCTTTTTCAGCCTAGTGCCCTACAGGGAGCCATTTTGTGTGTAGTGTTGAGCAGCTGTCTCCACTTTCTTCTATTTCTTTATCCGTTTTCTACCTCCAAAGCCCTTTAATAAACAAGACCGCTCTATTCACATGTGCTGTCAATATCCTATTCCTTTTCTTCAAAAGGAAACAATAGTTCAATAAGAAATGAATTGTTTGCATTCAGGGAAAAAAGGCCTTCACCTTCAGTGATTACATTTGTGCATATTTTGGCCCCAAAACTGTATACAAATTATTCAAGCCATTTCTGTGTGAAAGAAAACCTAGATTGTTAACACATGTAGTTTATGCAATTTTACATTGGATTACAATTTTACAGGTATCAAAATCACATTTTGTTACTGCAAAGTCAGAATTGACAAACTTACGACTGTTGGTGTAGTTAAAGTGAGTTCTTTGGAGACGCTGGGTGTTGTTGCAGACACCATGGCTTGACCTAGAAAAGCCAAAAATCAAAGGAATCTGTTAATTAAACATTAGATGGAAGGTATAATTCACTCTCTAAAAAGTATTACAGTTTAGATAGCCCCTGCTTGAGTGCAAAAGCTGTAATCTTTCCATTTGAGAAGCATTTTTGTTATTTTGTCATTTGTCCTTTGTTGAACCTGACCAGGCTAGCTTCTATAATGTAGCTGGATTTTATCACCATGCAGCTTTAATAGTTTACAACGCTGGACGGTGCCCAGTCATGAAAGGAGATAGACAAAAGTTGGATAATCAACCACGTAATACTCTGCCACTAGCTCCTGTACAAGGTTAGGATACATTTTTATGTCTTTGCTGTCATTTAATGAAAAACAGCACTAACTAGCTACCAGAAAATGTCCATATATGGATGTACATTCAAGGTATCAGTCTGAACCATTCCTGTTCTTCTTTGGTTCAATGCAACATTTTATATGTGTGCTCTGGAGAAGTAAAAATATTTTTTCTGTAACCATAACAGTTGGGCGCTTTGCATCTGGTAATGGTCTGTAGAATATATTATGCTTTTGTTAACAGCTTCAGAGAAGAAAACAAGGCAATGTGCTCTTTGTTTCACACATCGTGATCAGTTGAAGCTCACATTAATAGCATCATATTATTACCTGACGCACAATGGAAGAGACAGCTTAAACTATTAGTAATCAGTATGTTTCACACACAACAAAAGTTGATTCAGCCAACAAGCTGAAAAGGTGAATTTCATCAGGCTTTGAACATTTCTCAGACAACCATGAAATTTGATAATTGGCTATATCACACAGCAGAATGGTATTTTTTCTAAATTCTGATAAACGTCAAGATGTTTTTGTCCATTTATGGCACTCTCCTAACCAAAGGAGGTAAACAACAAGAGAGCAAAAACAGACAAAGGTCTGGGGGTTTTGTCCTAGCATGTTATAACCTGTCACATTAAATTAAAATGATCTGCCCCCTGCAACCCAACATGCCGCTGCACTCTAATAAATACTTATAAGGCAGAACTATGTGAGCCATGGCACTTACATTTGTGAAAGGTCATGAAAATATTTTGTGCAAAATCCACTTGACAAGGAGGTGTATTTGTATAGTTTAATATCTTGTTGTTATGCATGAATGCTGTGGGTGGAATGCGAGGACGGAAATTGCTTTTTAACCCCTATTTCCTCAGAGTGGAGTCAAGAGGGAGGAAGCATTATAACAGACATGCCATCTCCTAGAATGACAGGAAATACTTTCAAGTGGACCGTGATGTCCTACCTATGGCTGCGTTGTAGTAGAGCATGATCTCGTGAGGAGAAAGGGCCCTTTCCCAGATGACAAACTCATCAAATGCCCCTGTTACATAATGATCATAAACCCTGTCGTTGCCAGTTCCAATGACAAGGTCAGCGTGGGGGTCGCCATAGTTCTCTGAGACATTGCCGTCTTGATCATCAGCAGTGAGGGTCCCATTGATGTAGACCTTCAGGCCGTCCATTTTTTTCCATGTGAACAGAATGTGGGTCCAGTAAGGCCCTGAAAGAGAAAAACAGAGAATCATAATAAAAAAATGATGTAAGTTTTGTATGTCATTCTTTCAGAGGCACAACTCTTCACCTGGCAAGTTTGTTTGTTTTGTCAAATAAATACATATAAATAGAATAAATACATGAATTTCAAACATTTTTCTTTAACAAAGTTAAAAGCCTGAATCAGCTGAGTGGTATAAGAATGCAGCTCTGGGTTGGTCTTTATTTTGCCACGCTGCTGTCGTGCGAGAGGTTCAGCTTCTGCAATGGGCATACCATGCTTGAGAGCACCTGCTTTCTCTTGGGCAATGAGCTGCTGACTCCAATTCGATTTGTTTCACGGAGACATGGATGAAGGAGCATCAAACTCCTGTACTGCACAGATACAGTGTGAAAAGAGCAGACCGAGATGAGCAGAAAGCACAGAAATCGCTAGGAGGAGGAGGACTATGTATTATTGTGGATAATAGATGGGAAATCACTTTGAACAAGACACTGACTGTGTCATTTAGGCAGTTTTATCTCCCAAGAGAATTTGGAAAAATAAATATAATCCTGACATTCCAGGCCCTGACAATGAAAAGACTGCTAGCAAAATAGCAGAAAGCTATAACAATGTGCTTTCTCGTTCGGGAGACCTTGGCGATTTTAACACCTGTTACATAAGGGGTCATCTGCCAAAACCGGAGCATCATGTCACTTCTCCTACTCGCTCCACTCAAATCTTAAACTGCTCTGTGGAAATATTAAAGACGCATATAAAGCAGTCTGCTGACTGCTCTTGGATAGGTTGGATATGTAATTAATCTCCTTCCCAAGTATGAAGCCAGAGTGAAAACAAAAAAACCTACAACCAAGGAGATACAGGTGTGGTCTGAAGGCAAACTCAGAGACTGCGCTGAGGGCAAATGGGCAAATGTGGGACACTGTCTTTGACACAATATCATGATGTGTAGAGAGGGTAAGAAGCAAGAACATCATGCTATGAATGACAAGATCTTTGTCAACGAGCTGAATGTTTTCTACAACAGATCTGACAGCTGCTTTCTAACATTGTTCCGGTTCCCAAAAAAGGTAAGAGCAATTTCAGTTCATGATTTACATATTGTCTCTGTGAGTCAATGGAGAAAGTTTTACAAAATCACCTTACTGCTTCTGTCACTATTCACTTCAGTTAGCTTACGAAAGCCAGAGAGAGGCCTTTCCATGCTTGACAGCGTGAGCACCTACAGCACCCCAAAACATATGCTACAGTTTTGTTTTTAGATTTTAATTAAGCTTTTAATGTTCTGTTGTACAATATCACTGCATGGTAGAGTAACCTGAGCAGTAAATACAGGAGCAAGCTGGCAAGGATCATCAGTGTGGGCAGTAAATTAATCAGAAGGCCACAGAGCCAGTTAGAGGCTTTTGGGGAACAGAGGGTGAGAAAAAAGCTCTGTGTATCACAGAGAAACCTTCACATAGTTTCTCCAGATTTGAGCAACTAAACTCTGGTAGGCGGACACCTCTGGCAACACAGAATGTAAGAAGTAAGACGTAATTTATCCCACAGGCACTTGGCTTGATCATTTTTTGAGATTCAATACTAATATTTTTTCATTCAGTATTTCAGTATTCATACTTTCAGTGTTGTGGATGTGTGGAGAATGTGTTCTATTCTATTCTGTGTACAATTAGAGGCATTTTAACAAAATAAGCACTGAAAATGAGGAGACAACACTGGAGTGTATAGGAGTGAATAAAGTGCAAGAAAGAGAATCGGGAAATCATTAAAAACATTTATCTCCATCATTGATTAATCCGCAGATAAACTACACAATTATTCTAACTGTGAAGTTGCTCATTATAATTTTCCAGACCATAAGGCGACATATTCAAATTGCTTGTTTTCTCCAACCAACAGTCTAAAACCCCAAACTATTCAGCTTGCATCATATATGATGAAGATAAGCAACAAATCTTTACAACTGAGCAGCTGAAGCCAAGAATTTTATCACATTTTTTATGGGAACATGAATGTTTGTACCAAAATTCATGACAATATATCAGATAGTTGTTGAGACATTTCATTCAAAACTCATGTCAAGCTCATGGTGGTGCTGGAGAAAAAGTCAGATGATCATAAAAGTAATTAAGATTAATCCTCTGGGGACAATAAATGTTACAGGTAATAAATGTACAAAATTTCATGGGAATCCATCAAATTGTTTTTGAGGTAAACCCGTCTGGCACAAAGTGGTGGACCAAACAACAGACCAACAAGTTTTGCTCTACACTTTTTGTTTCTCATTATTATTTTATGATATACATGTGTGTCCACCAGACCTCAAGATCAGAGTCTGTTCTGGTCCTGCAGAATCTTTGCAATTAATTTTACAATACAAAGAACTTCCTCTTGTTTCTCTGGGGTAAAAGTCCCAAAAGACAAAACATTCACTGTCTGAAAAAACTTCTACCAGAGGAGCAAAACAACCAAAACACATTAATACTTTTGTGGTTAGAATATAATGTGCCAAAGACCACCGCCACATAAACATTTCAACCCTTTTCATTTAAAGATATGTCTCTTTGCATACTCTGACAGTCTAAGCCTCCACTGATGATTATTTCAGTCACGGGGCACCTCGAGATTTGATCCATTACCCTCAAAGCTTTTCCTCACTTATGTGAAGAGAAAGAACTGACAGATTTTGACATCATGTCCCAAAACTTCGACATGTCACACAGTATGAGAGCCAGATGATGTTTGATCCTCCGTAACTGGACACGCAAAACAAAATTGAGTTATGACGCCCTGTGAATACAATCTTGAGTAATTGCAGCCAAAACAGAAGATGACAGAAGTCATTTGAGAGCAAAATACTGACCTGTAAAAGCTTCACATAACTTTAAGTCTAATATGGTTTATTCCACTTTGTCACAATAGGTTACCAAATCTTTTCATCTTATTATAATACAAATGTAATGCTTGTAACTTAATTTAAACTATTGGTCATACTATGACTTTCATTATGTTTCACATTTCATCTAACTTTACCTTTACCAATCACCAAAGTCAGGGAACATTATCTTTTTTTAAGATGGGAAAAGACCACATCTCATTACACGTCCATGATAATTGTATGTTTTGTGAAAGATTTATGAAATTTATCCTTGACTTGCCAAATCAAATGTTCGCGGCTACATCTGGTTTCAGTTAACCAAACCATGAATGCAATTACATAGCTTACAATTTATGGTTGAAAACTAAAAAAAAAAAAACTAAGAAAGACTAAAAAAAAAAAAAATCTTCCAGACCATTCCTCAGAGGAATTCAGCTGCAAGAACACTGTGTAATTGAAAGGCAAATTCATTCACAGTACCTGGAACTTTGATATTGGCCTTCCATCTGTGGTTGTTGCCTCGAGTGTAAAACTCCACATAACCTCCAAAGGGATTGGTGTAGACAGAGAAGCCATTAGAGATAACTTTCCCTCCAGAGGCTACAGCAAAACGCGACTCTGCCTCGTGATTTTTCCAAAAAAAGGAGAAAGTAATCCCTGCAGAATGAAGAAAAACATTTGTCATCAATACGAGAGATTAAAAATGATTTGTGCTGTGCCAAGTTATCATATACATAAACTGCAGTGCAGATTACAGTGTAATAAGCAAGCAGCAAGTTATGGTGATATTTGACACTCACCCTCAGGACCGCACAAAGTAGGGTCACTAATGCAAGAGTTCTGGTAGTTTCCAAAGTGGAGGAAGGTACCGCCGTTGTCTCCATTCAGGAAGATGCCTTTGTTGACCATTCCTTCAACAATATCTGCGGCAAAGCAAAAATCAAGGACATCATTTTGCTTGAAAATTGAGATAAGTGTCTTCTAGCCAGGAGATCTGCCTTAGTACCAAAATATTGAGAATGTTCAGTTCTCTGCTCGTACGAATAAATCAACACTGTTACTAGTCAACTAATCATATATTGTTTTGCAACTAATGAACACAAGTATTTTATAGCTTTCTTGGTATCTCATAAAACAACACAAAGACACTTAACATGTGGCTTAAATGTATTAATACAATACAGTTCTGATTTGCTGGCAGTACAAACTGGAATCGTGTGCATCCAAACAATGAACACTAAAAAATCATTTTTAAAAGCTAAGAATTCCTCATCTTGTGTTGTACGGATGAAATAAAGAGAAAAGTATGAAATGCTGAGCTCTACCGTGGTTAGGTGTGTGGTAGAGCAGACAACAGAGGGCAGTGGGTGATGCACGAATGAATTTCAGTGAGCAGAAGTGATTGATTCTCACCTACTGTTGCAGAAATGTTAGTGTAGGCAGAGTCATTGGTATACACATAGGAAGAGTTATGGGAGGAAGGGAGCACAGTGTGGTTGTGGATTCTGAGAGCTGGACAAAGACAACGGAGAGAAACAGTGATTCACACCTATATAGACACATGACAGAGGAGACAAGAGAACAGTGAAAGAAAGACAATGGGAGGGACGTGGTGCGCAGGTATGAGACAGAGTGATGCTGAGCTGAGTGCACAGTGGCAGCGCTTTTCCTCTTCAATCGAGGAATCTCCTTAAGTCAGAGCGACTTCACACATCATACTCGAGTCTATACCTGATCCCTCTTCAAATGTATCTCTTTTTGAAAAACTGACAAATGTAGGGACAACATGGCTGCATGTGAAAGAAGTAAATGTCTCTCAATCTATCTCTAAACTATAAACCACGTTTTATCATACTCTTACTACCTCCAGATTATGGGATAATGTATGTAAAGTATAATACAATAAGTTAGCTCACACACCAGATATTTTGTCCTATAATATCAGTGATAAATCTAACATACTGCACAGTATATGAGAGCTTTGCATACAACAGCAGCATATTTAAAAAGCACGATTGCTGTGGTGAAAATAGCTGAAGACCATGCAGAGATCAAACAGACAGACATTTAGGTGCTGCGTTCTCAAGAGTATATACAGTTTATATATGCACATACTTATGTTACTTCCGTTAACATAACCTGGTCTGTTTCCAATCGGGTTCCACAGTTCATGGATTCCTTCCACAGCATCGAGAGGCCAATAATGTGAGGCCGTGGCCAACACCTGCAGGCCTGGACGGAGAGTTCATGGGTAAAACAAGGATCTAGAAAGGGCTTTTCCCCCAATCAAGCTGTCGCATTACTCAAAATGTATTATTCTGGCACTCAATTTTGGATTTGGGGGGATTCAAATATTTTAAATAATAAAACAAACAGCTGTGAAGGTTGTTAATGCAGACCAGCAGCAAACAAATCAATAACATCTTCTGGTCTGGATGTTAGCAGATATTATATTTATTGAATCTGTATATTTCTGATCCAATATACAGTATAGCTGTATAATGACATCTAATTTAGCAACTTATGACAGTATGGTTAAATTAAAGCAATCACAACACTCATGCAGAAATGCATTATTACCTGGATGCTGCACAGATTGTACCGCTTCAGCATAAACCTGCAAAGAAATCAAATGGATTTTTAAAGGCTGCTATACAACAGATAATCAGATTACTAAAGGCTGTGACTGGCCTGCACTTGTCAAAAGTTTCTTACCTTCATACAGGAGACAAAAGCTGTGAAAATGTGAATTTGCAAAGAAAGCTCCATAGCTGTTGAAAAAAGTACCATTTCTTCTGTTCTAAAACAATATTGTTAAATCCCCAAATAAAGATGAATCCAAGAGAAGTCACACATTATTCCGAGATTCGGAAAAGAATTCTAATCAGTCCACGTGTCCAAAATTTTAAATGTATAAAAATTATAACAAAAGCTCCAGTAAGAAAAAGGTCAATTTAGTGCTCTGGTAAGAGGCAGAAAAACTTCAGAGGTTGTTCTTTCATGATAAAACACTGAAGCCCAACTTCCACGCAGAAAATTGTAATCCGTGATCTTTATTCCTACATTGACCTAAGAGTTGTTTCTAGGCGTTTTATTCTCTGTGCCTGCATCTGGACAATTGCAAAGAGTAGAGAAACTCCGTGGAGGCGCACTGGGTTGTTGGGCTGAACGTGGGAATTGCAAAATGTGATGTCATTTTTGGATCTTCTGAGGAGGGGCGTTACAGCTGTGCGTACATGGCGTTATTTGTGCGTAATTGGAGATTGCGCGGGGATTGAATACTGTGTGATCCAGATAAAAGATTCGGATAAACATTTGTCTCATGATTAGTTTGGATATTGGGGCAGATTAAAGGGCAACACCCTGGACTCTCTGGGAACAATAAGGGATGCTGTTGAGGATGGGTGGTTTTTTAGTAACGGTCTGCTGACAGACACTCAGACACAGAAACTGCTGCAACAGATACAGTATCTGCAACATTACTTTTAACTTTTCTGGGTGATTTATTTATTATACTTCAACCACATTACTCGCACGAAAAAGAAGGAAGATTCTCAAATATAACTCACCACCATGCAGAAATAATATATATAAATAGCGGTGTGACAAATGGGAATTTTTGTTTTGTGACACCAGTTCCGTCACAGTCCCTCAAGGTCCATTTCAATTTGAAGGTAAACAGCGCCATCGCGTGGTCAGGTGGATTATAGTTTAGTGGCCACATAGTCCAGTCAATCTATTATTTATTAAATCCTCTCGTGTAACTGCCTGGTGGTGTGTTTGCTGTCAAAGTAAAAATCATCATCTAATAAAAAAGTTGTGGTTTTCATTTAATAAACCACATGAGACTCTTATAATGTGTTGTAATTCGGAGATTTTTTATGGGGATATTATAATATTAATCACTTTTCTGTTCTCTACCCTCCCAAATTATATGATTACATTCATATGGTTGTTTATCGTAATGGCCTGATCAAATTTAACTGAGGGTGGACTGAGAGAGAGAGAGAGAGAGAGAGAGAGAGAGAGAGAGAGAGAGAGAGAGAGAGAGAGAGAGAGAGAGAGAGAGAGGCGTATCCCGGTGAGAGATATTGTGGATCTGTTAGGGCTCATTGTGTTTTTGCGGTGAGTAATATCAACACAGACCAGAGCTGAGTAGTCTCCTTCCTTCAGGCTTTCATTTTGTAGAGCTCTCACCTTAGACCTACTTTTGATATATATATAAACAACTTTTGGAGAACTCGGACGCGCTCTTTCCATTTCTAGGACTCGTTTAAATACTAAATAACGTCATTCATGTAGGCCTGCTGTATTTGTTTCCAGCCATCCGGACCTCAGTCCACAGCTTGGTGGCTCAATGTTTCACCACATATGGAGACTTATTACAGGATGACCCAGCGGGTGTTTTACTAGAATTATCTGTCCAGGAGACGAGCTGATCGGTGTGATGAAGGATAGACTGGCTGAACTGAGTGCTGTAAGTGGTCTATCTATAACCTCGACAGGTAAAACATCCTGATGCATTTGCGCAAAATTAAAAAAAAAAGTCACTCAGTTGTATTTTCCCATCCGTACAGAGCAGAACACAAGCAGAGGAAGATGTTGCAGTCACAGTGGACAGAGATGGCTTCATGGAGAGCTTTTTCAGAAGGGTGGGTGTCACTGTAACGCACAGGTTTCGGGCTCTGGGTTGATCCAAGGTATTGACTGTTTTTACGTGGTGATTGATGCAGGTGGAAGAAGTTAGAGGGCTCATTGATAAGATCTCCCACCAAGTGGAAGAGGTGAGGAAGATGCACAGCATGATCCTGTCTGCACCCAACCCAGATGACAGTAAGTGTGTGCCTCAATCAAACATTAAGGACAAAGTCAGAAAGCATGATTCATTTGGTTTTCTGTTGTTTTTGAACTCTTGCATTGAATTGTTTTGTGACCTGCTTGGCAGGAGTTTGATTTTTCTGGCAACAAATGCAACAAATGTCTCACTTCCTTTCTTCAATTTTCCTCCTCATTGTGAATGAATAGCTGCCTGTCAGGAAACATTGTGAAGGAAACAGCACTGTTTCAGCTCCAAAACCCACAAAACACTGTAGCTTGGGCTCTGATTAGGAGCTTATAATAAGAGGAGGATTTTAACATGTTTCATTTGCAGATGTTTGTTGACACCTAGTGTACAACTTAAATTAACTTAAATTTTCTTTAACTTAACAGAAACTGTTTAAAAGTACGACAAATTATTTAAAACGATATAATAGGCAGATGTCAAAGTGGCACACTGTTAATATGGAGACAGACCAGAGGATTAGCCAATGGCCTTGTTCAGTGTGTGAGCTGAGCTGATGCCTGAGGAGTCCATCAGGAAAAAGAGTCTGTTTAGGGTGCCATGAGGAAATGAGTATGTCTAATGTAACACACTGTAGTACGGTGTTTTAAGATCCATGACGTGGAAATGGTCACCAGGGACAGAAACAATGGGCTCTGTGAAGTGTGACCTCTGCAATATTGCCGCAGGGTTGTTGCCAAGTTACAAGATGAAAACCTACAATAAATCCAATATTTACAGGAGGGAAGGCCAGAGTGATTAGTTGGATGACATTATTTTTCCTCATCAGCAAACAGAGTCTGATGTTTTTCCCATCTGTGTGTGTGTGTGTGTGTGTGTGTGTGTGTGTGTGTGTGTGCGTGTGTGTCAAGGAACAAAGGATCAGCTTGATGCATTAACCAACGATATCAAAGGGAATGCCAATGTGGTGCGAATGAAACTAAAATGTGAGTTGAACCATGACATGATGTCATAGTAAGACACCTCAAATCTTATTAATATTAAATATTATTCAGATTTATTGACCTTATGGCATTAACACTGATGTCTTCTACTTTGTTGTTGTGTAATGTTGTGTCATACCTCTCTTCCTCTGAAGCCATGGAACAAGGTATGCCCAAAGATGACATACCTAACAGATCCTCTGTTGACTTCCGGATCCAGAAAACACAGGTCAGGAAATAAATCAACGAGTGGTAACTCCTCACACACACACACATATCAGATACCCTGACCATACATGGTCATCATTAGTCACTTAATCTGTCATGCACAAACATCAGGTGGGAAATGTGGATAATGTTTTTGTGTAGATTTATCTGCCTTGTTGGCAAAATATGTAAGATAATGATTATTCACAATCAAATCCAAAAATTTACTGTTTTACAGGATGAGTTTTCAGATTAAATTGGGATTTTCTTTGTTTGGTGGTAATTTTGAACCTTGAATGAAAATGTAACAATGTAAGCATCTTGTTCAGAATTGCTTTGCAAGCTTAAATGAAGACATACACTGTGGTCTGAAACGCCCACATTCATTCGTCATCCTCTGTCCTTGTGTTTTCACTTGTCCTCAGCACACAGTGCTGTCCAGGAAGTTTGTGGAGGTCATGACCCAGTACAACGAGACTCAAGTGTCCTTTCGGGAAAGAAGCAAAGGAAGGATCCAGAGACAGCTGGAGATAAGTAAGTGACAAATACTAACCCTCCTGTACCCTTGTGAGGCCAGGGAGTACAGGTTCTTAAGGTCTCTTATTCTTTTTAAGAGTTAGTGTTGATGGAAACTGCTAATACTGACAAGAAATACTCCCTTTTTTGCTTGTCTTTGGTTGTACGTACAAGAATTATGAGTGCAAGACTCCCAAATCTAGAGATAAAAGAGCGACAAATAAAACCCTGAGGCTGTGTCAGGACAGGATCCAGGAAACAGACCACACCGGTTTCCTCTCTGATTCTCTGGACACTAACCTTGTTGATAAACAGACGCCAGCAGGGACAGGGTTTTTTTCAGGTTTCTTCAAGATGTCAAGGTTCTCTTTTGCTCAAACCAAAGTCACAATTCAACTCTAAATGGAGTTCTTGTTCTTGATCACATCCAAACACGAGAATTTCTGTGTTTTGTGAGATTTGATGTCACTGAAATTAGTAGTAGTTGTTGTACTAGTAAGATATACATAGTAGTTTTGTTCCAGTATTAACAGGATGTGCAAAATTGTAGCATTTGCAATATATAATATAAATGAGAATATAGGTTTGTTTGCATTTTTAATAGCTTATTAGTTTCAACGTCTCTGCAGACAACTTCATATTTTCAACCAGTATTCTGAGGAGCATTCTTGGATATCTCAATTCAGAGTTACAATGACAAACAAATGCAAGGACAGCGTGTTTCAGTTGCATTGTATTATGCACATATGAGTAACACAAGACAATAGTGAAAGGTAAAAAATAGGACAGTCTCCCACAGTCCCTGCGGCCAGCATTAATGAGAGGCTCTGGTTCTCCACTCTGCAGACGGAAGAACCTGATACTGGAGACGCCTCACTGTGTTTGTGTTGCCCGGGAAACGAGCAGAGGGCTCAGCGGCCTGTGTAACAGTAGTTCACCTGTCTTTGACAATGCCGCACGAACCTCGGCCTGTGCTGTAGTGGAGTTACAACATTAATTTACATCATTCAGGAGGGATACCGTGTTTGCACGAGGAGTATTGATGAGTTGTAAACGAGGTGTGTTTTGCTGTGTTTGGTGCAGCATCTCTGAGGAATAGCCATCGCAAAAGGCATGTGACATACAGTAAGCACCTGCACAGAGATCAGCCTCTCCAGGGAGGTTGTTGTACAACAGGAGGGATGGTTTCAGGAAAGGAAAGCTTTCTGTTTATAGAGTTTCAGCAGCTGTTTCTCTACGAGGGGTCCTTTGTTCCTGAGACAGTTCTAATCTTAGTCACAAGTACAACCCTTATCCATGAATAAACTGAGCAGCACAGCAGGAGCTGACTATAATTTAACATGAAATTATCTAAACCACTTGAAAATGCATTGTTTGCAACTGTTGTGCTGAGATTTAGGGTTTAATTGCAGCATGTTTTCCTTTCTCAAAAGTCCTCAAAACCACAAAAAATTGGCTCAAACATGTAAGTGAAGTCTTACATGACTTTAAACTTCAATAGTAATCTTCAGTGTGCTTTACTTTAATGCTGTCTAACACATTATCTGTTTTTTTAAAGAGGGATATCATATTTGGATTTTTTTTGTTTCATTAAACAATACAATAAATCTCTCATTGCTTGGGGGGAAAGTCTGCATTGTCTTTGTAGCAGTGTCCCCTGGGTGGATAACAGAGACATTATTTTTCTGTCTGCTCAATCAATAGAGCTACAGTACAATGAGGCTTCATCTCCTCACACAACAGGCTTTATATGGAGCAGCTCCACAACACCAACAGACAAATGCATTATCCTGGGATTAAACACATAGCAGTGTATTGTGTCAAGGCCAAACACAGGCATTCATTGTTTACAAGGATATGACTTACTCAATAATCTGGGACTTCTGTCAATTAAACATCTGAGTCGTTTTGTTGTTTTTAAAGAATGAAAAACAACAACAAAAACAACACAAGTTAAAACAGGCTACATTAGATAATTATTTCTTTAGGCACACAGACAATAACCACATTCAATTGTTAGACATAATTTGTTCTCTTATCAATAACGGCTCAAGCGGGATATCTGGTCAGTGCAATGACCTTTTATATTCTAATCCCAGATAGTATATCAGAGGTCCAGAGCAGAAATAGAAGGTTACAAGTAGGAGTGTTGTCATATTAAAAAAAAAATCTTAGGGCTCAGTTTCCTCCAAATAAGCTATAAATTGCTGCTGCCATGTCAATATAAAATCTTCACCCGAGTCCTGTAAATTATATCTTAATAATCTCAAATGACAGATACCGCATCATGTCTCTAAGACATTTTATGTAAGACATTTAAATGGTTAAAGAGACCAATGTGGCATGTGTTTTAGTGATTAAGCAAACTGTGGTAAGTTCAGTTCATTGTTGGATAATCATTACTCGCTTTTCTTATTATCATCTCAGCTGGAAGAGTGACCACCAACGAAGAATTGGAAGACATGCTAGAAAGTGGAAATCCATCAATTTTCACATCTGATGTAAGTTTTCTCTTACCCTACTGAACACTCTTGTTGCAGGTTTAGAAGGTAATACTGCCATCTAGTGGCAGAGAAATAATAAATCATTTGAGGTGGGGTGCTAGGCTTTTTTTCGTCAACCAGAACTGGGAAAAATCAGTTTGGTGTTGTTTTAAGAATTATTCATTTTGGTACTCTTTTATCTCCTTTTTTAGATCATTTCTGATTCTCAGATCACACGTCAGGCCTTAAATGAGATAGAATCACGACACCAGGACATCATGCGTCTGGAGTCGAGCATCAGAGAGCTCCATGCGATGTTCATGGACATGGCAATGCTGGTTGAGACTCAGGTAACAGCTAAATATCATTGGTTGTTACTTAGGTAAAAAAAAAAGCCTTTGTCAGATATAGTTCTTTCAGGTCAGGTCTTATGTATTAGTTGATGTGTAATAGTATCTACTTTGTCCTACTTTCTCAAATGTACAGTCTTATGTCAGTGTTGACCTTTAACCATATGTACCAGTCTGCAGCCACTATGTTTCTTTATCTATGTTACCAAACAAAACTCTCATTTGATAAATAAAATAATTCAGATTCTCTCATTTACAGGGAGATATGGTCAACAACATTGAGAACAACGTTTCCAATGCAGCTGAATACATTTGTCGGGCAAAAGAAGAGACCAAAAAGGCAGTGAGATACCAGAAAAAATCCCGGAGGGTATGTGTTCCTTTTTAATTATGTGTTGCTTAGTTGTCACGAATAAAAACATTTTTAAATGTCAATTATACAAGATGGTTCTAATGACAAACCATGCGACCACTTACAGCTACTGTATGAATCTCTTTATAGTGCTCATATCACTACTTTTAGTTCAAGTAACACCATCTTCTTTACTTGGCAGAAATACATTATCCTTGCCTTTGCTCTATTGATCCTGCTTGCCGTCATTGCACTAATTGTTGGCCTGTCTGTTGGACTAACCAAACCTCCTGTATGAGACCTACTGTGATTACTGCATGAGGTAATAACACCCACATACAACTTCCATTCCTTGAACATTCATCCATCCGTTCATTTATTTACTAATGCATTCATCTGATAAATGGTTTGATGGATTTTTAATGAAGTTTTTTTTTAGCAAGCAAAACCTGCGATTCCATTAGTTACAGCTACTTACGTCTCTGTTTCTTCTCCTTTTTACAGAAACTTCTCTTCCTTACCATGTGTGGGGCTGCAGGTTTACTTTTACTCATCATAATAGTTGGAGTCTTTGAATGATGGATTTCATGGTTCACAAACTCACAGCAGTCAGCTGTTCCTGTAGTGTTGAAGCCTACACCGGCTCCATAATAAGACTGTCATTCACTATCCAACAGCATTACAGAGAGGATCTCTTGAGCACAGTGAAGTATAATAATGTGACATCCACTTTGCACCAGTAACATCAGACCTCATGATACACTGTTCTGGAGCAATTCTACACAGCTATAATAAAGTGTCTTGTCAGCACATATCCCTCTCTGTTAGCGGTGATATAATGAACACGGACAGCACATCAGATACATACACTAGTGTACATTCTGTTTTGCTGCCATCTTTTCATGTTGGATATCACATTCAGACATTTCTTGGTCCGATGACTTTAAAGTAATTGTTTGATGTTTTAGGAAATATGTTTATATACCCTCTTGCACAGATTTAGATGAGAAGATCAGTACCACTGTAATGAGAGTGATATTGATCTTCTCATCTAATGCTTGGTAAAAAGGCAAATAAGCATGTTTACCTAAATGTTGGACTATTCCTTTAATATTCAAAGGTTAATGTAATAATTGTACTTCTCTTTATAAATTAAATGTATAATTTGTGTTACATGTTAAAGTGTATGTTTAATATGTAATTCATGTGAATTGAATGTAAAAGTACCGAAGCTCAGGACTCCATTAGGAATAGAAAAATGTTTAAAAAAAAAGAAAAGAAAAAGAATTATATTCACTGTAATCTTTTCCAGTTAATTGTTTCTCAGTCAGAAGAAAAAAATCCCAGTCAAGCAAATGGGATTCATCACTTCATTCAATACCACAAAAGCAGCTGTTATTGCACATTCAGAATATTTGTGACACCCGACCGTACAAAAGTGCCTTCTTTACTTAACCTTTAATTATGAATCCTTAACTTATTCAGTTGTATTTATCGTGATCACTGTGTGTGATGACTGAAATATTAGTTGTGAAAAAAGTCATGCTGTAAAGTAGGACTCTTGGATGATGTCATTTCAAGAGCACACATTTTCATTTTGATAGATTTGATTCCTTTTTTTATTTGTTTACAAGTTATATCTTGTATTTTCTATTGAAGCTGAATAATGAAATCATGTAATTTCAAAAAATAAAAATGATTTGCAGAATGTATTGCTTGTTTATTCCCTTTCATATTAAATGTATTATTTATAATTATGGATAACGCCAGACATTTCAAAGTGCAAACACCTCTGAATTTCTCAGACATTATTAAAGTTCTGTTCATTTAACAACCCAAATATTTGGAGGTATGATGTGCTTTGATGAAAACAGAAAGAAACAGAGGTTGCTGTTTACTTCAGGATTAATGAGCACAAAGCACTTGACTTCTGTGTAATCAACCAAACAAGATTAGTGAAGAAAGTGGAAGTAAGCACCCTGATCAGATCAAAATTAGATCAAAGGAAACATCAGAGGTGCACTAGGAGTGAAATACTAGTGAATGTCCTTAAAATCTGTACATGAGGGTGTTTTCAGGTCACTGAGCACAATATCCTAGATGTCAAATCAAGTGATATTATAAGCTGTGAGTAAAGTTGGACACAGCAGTTTGATTGATGTGATAAACAATTTATTTGGATGAGTAATTTATGTGGCAATCTGTAGATGTTGAAGCTTTGGTAAATGAGAACAAATGTGTAAAACATAATATTTAGAGAGATATGCAGGGTTTATTCTGATGAGTGTATTATTGTGTGTATTATTATTAAGATGAAGCTTGAGCTTTGTTGCCTTGTTGTTGGATGTCAGGTCATTAGTGTCCACCATGTTTTATACTATAGTCTGTGGGAAGAGACCAACTATGAAAGCCAGCAGTCTGTTTGAACTGAGAATTGTAAAAATCAAGACCATTTATGAACCATTTGAGCACAGTATCATGGAATCATTTCATGAGCAGGTGGGCTTAGTTTAAATGTCATAAATGTTCTTTGCAGCACAATTCTGCTTTACAAGCATTATGGCCCACTACAGTCATGTAGTATTGTAACAGTTAAGCTAGTCACTAACTAATAGCCTGGCCGGATGTGAGGCCATGCCTAAATCCTCCCACTAGCTGTTCTGGTTATTCTGGCACTGCCTCATTATCGCCAGCTGTGAGGTGATTGACACCCTGCTGTTCTGAGTGATATGACTTTCTCTGAAGAGAATGGCCACAAATCAAACATGCTTGTTGTGACGCAGTCACAGATTTGGTCACTGCAGACAATGACATTAATTCTATCTTAACATTATTGAATGTAAATGTAAAATAGCCCTTTTTTCAGTTTTCAGAAATAGAATAGAAGTTTCACAAAACTAAAACTACATTCTTTACAGTCAACGTGTTAATCTAGTCTAGGTTTGACACTATCTACGCATAGTGCTTTTTGAGCTAGACCTGGTCTAAATGCAGGAAAAGTGCAATCACCCCCATTTCACTCTTTAGCCAATTTTCTTTACTGTCACCACGGTTCATCATTTGTAAATGCAACCTGTGTATACGTGGCACACAGTGGTTGTATTTCCATTTCTTATGCAGCTGATGCAGCCACTGAACATATAAGATAACAAGTTATATTTGCTTGTTTATAAAGAGATGACCAAACATACCATTATTTGACATGTATCCTACTAAACAAAGTATAAAATATACAATATATGAACAAATTAATTGCATTTGGTGCTAGATGTTTTGAACCAGCCAATAATTGTTTAAATATATTTTAATGTTCATAGCAAACCTACCTACTTATTTATTAATCTTGTTACTTTTTATTTGTAATATGTTTTCTAGACCTGGTCTCATGTGGTCTGGTTGCAGAAAGCAGTGGTTTTCACAAATAGGGTTTTTTAAGGTAGTCTATTTTCTGGATGGAGAAATATCAATAAATTTTTTTCATAAATAATAATATAATAAAATGTTATTACAAGACTTTTATTGCATGTCTTACACTTTTTTCACAACGTAAAACAAGCCAAACTCCACTTTGAAAAACAATATGGTGGCCAAACTGGCCCCCACATTGTATACACTAGGCATTACGGTAAGAGCATGCAAGAACTGATATCAAAACAAATGTGACATTCCAGTGAATGGGATTTTGATTGCAGTTTGAGGTGTACTGTCAACAATTTTACAGAGGTTGGTGGTC
The DNA here is from genome assembly GCF_914725855.1 of Thunnus albacares. NCBI lineage: Eukaryota > Metazoa > Chordata > Actinopteri > Scombriformes > Scombridae > Thunnus > Thunnus albacares. Next base: position 13,064,424 of record NC_058107.1, read on the forward strand.
AATGGGGAAAATGCTTTTCGGGCAGAAGGGTGATTTTTTTACTGCAATACCGCAAGTGGCTACTGGGAAAAATTGGCTGCAAGGCTGAGCGGCGGAGCCATGGATGTATTACAAGAGCCCTATCCAGCTCTTATAATACATCCATGGATATGCGCATTTGTCCAAACCACTGGTTCGAACCAATCAGCATCCTTTGAGGATTCTTGTGTGATCTTGCGATCTTGCAAATCCAGATGCCTTGCAAGCAAGACGGTGATAGACTGATGGTTCATCCAATCACCTGTCGAGTAATTTTTGAAAGTGCCTGCTCCAAACAGTTTTCAAGGACAACTTCTCAGATGGTTCTGTGTAACAAATCATCTGGCGCATCAGGTTAACATAACTTTGCACATGTATCAGAAATGATCTGTTATGGGTTTTGGGCTTGGGTGTGGCAAGTGGGCTCGATAATGCCCCCTAAATAGTTTTGAAAATTCAATAAAGTAACGTGAAGGGTCCATGTCACCTGGATGCACAAAAGTTAGGCACATATAACATCTCCTGACTTATAAAAAAGTCTCTTGGTGCAATGCCCTAAAGCCATGAGGAAGTTGGCCATTTTGAATTTAGTGTGCAATGTCAAGTGTTGAACCAATCAAACTGAAGGCAGCAGGCTTCAAGAGTCAAATAGCTACTTGACAAACAGGTAAGTACAGAAGCAGATGTCAATGCAAGAATATGCAAGGCAAGGGCAGTCTTTTTACAGCTCAAGAACATCTGGCACTCTAGAATGATACAGCAACGAAAAAAATTAAAATCTCTCTGCTGGTTTACAGCACCGAGACCTGGAGAATTCACAATACAAACACATTCAATAAAGTGCAAACTTTTATCAAAAACTGTCTAAGAAGAAATCTTAATATCCACTGGCCAGACAAGATCAGCAATAATGATCTGTGGACGAGGACACAACAATTACCAGCAGCAGAGGAGATTGGAAGAAGATGGAGATGGATCGAACACACACTACAAAAACCAGTGTCAAACACCACCAGACAAGCTCTGACATGGAACCCTCAAGGGAAGAGGAAAAGACATCAAGACAGGCAGACATCGAGACTGGGAAACACCTGGTATCAGATATAAAAGAAAGCTAGTGACCGAGAACTTTGGAGGTCCTTTGTCGACGGCCTATAGCCTTCTCCAGGAGTGTCAGGCATAGTAAGTAAGTAAATAAGTGCAATGTTAGTGAATTTTGCGCAATTTACAGGCTGCATGCTTCAATGAACTCCTCCTAGCTGGTCAATTAGATCAATCCCAAATTTGCCAGCAAAGTGTAAAGATAAAAAAAGACCTTCACCATTGTCCAGTCTGCCCCAAACTTGACATATTTGATAAGAGTGCAGGCCTGAACACATCCACAGGCCAATATTGAGTCATAGTCATAACGCCACCTACTGACAACAGAAGCAAGCTCTCTGAAATACTGTTTGCAGGCGGTAGTTATAATTATTTTTTATATCATTATTAATTGTATTTATTGTTTAGTGTTTATTCATTTATTAATTAACGACAGACTGGCTGACAGACTGAATGTGAAATCACGTTCACCGGAACGTCGCATTCTTACCGTAATGTCGTGTATATACACGCATAGCAAAACAACATGGGGGCCAGTTTGACTGTGTTTTTCTTCGAAGTGGAGGCTGTATGTATTGTGTTTACAGTTTGCCAGTGTATGAGCATCTTTAACCCCCTAGGCCTTCATATACTAAAAATTGCTCAACAAACGTAAAGGTCCATCTAACCAATGAGAAGAAAGGGAAGACAGTCACGCAAGATGACGCAGCAGCGTCACGATTCTCGTTCTGTGTTGAAGCGGCATTTGAGGGCTGAAAGAATCACTTGTGACTGCGTGTGTACGATGTAAGATATGTCTCTGCCCTCAAAGGGATGATATTGAAATGCAGGGTAGTAGAGTACTCGTCTAACTGGAATTGGAGCTGACAGGGAAAGAAAAGCCAGAAGCTAATAGTCTTGCAGTGGTTTTTGAACATGCTGGCTTTGATGACCCAGGAGAGAAAGTTACTGTAACTGATGACCAGACAGCCTCACTTCTGCTGCAGCCTGCTTGTCTGCATCAGAGGTGGGTGTTAATAAAATATTCAACAAACATACTGTGTACTTGTGGAATGTTGTAGTGTTATCATAGCCTACAGCTACAGTGAATCACTGTATCATCAATTAAACATGAAAGAAAACTTGCATTGTAAGCAAGTCCAATTATGCTGACAATCTAAATGTCCTCTTGTGTTTAAACATAATAATTCAGCATGCAAACCATTTTTTTCTTCAGCTGTAGCTTTGTATTAGAATGTTTTGTACACTTAACAAAAATCAAGCCTACATTTTATGATTTATGGCGACATTTGAACCTGTTTACTTGTCTAAACATCATCACTTCCACTCAGCAATCCAATTATTTAATCTTATGAACAACAAATAAAATGAAATGAGTTCCCTTTAGAAGAAATACATTTTAAGAATACAGTACAGTAAATATCCTACATGCAGCTCTTTTCTGCTTTTTTTAAACAATGAAAAATGTAATTATAGTTTTGTATTTTCATGTATTTCTTGTGGCAGCTGTGCAGTCTTTTCTGTCTGTGTGTCCTGGCAATAATCCAACATCCCTTATTATGTAACTCCGCTGAATACAGATATTTATAATCTGAACATGCTGGAGTCATGACATCATCCCGCACTGCCGACCATGACAAGCGTTGGGGGAAGCATGCAAACTGGTCTGTCATGGTAGGCTCTTGCTTGTAACCGACAGGAAACATATTAGTGAGATGCAATGTGATTGATGCGTGGCTTAACTTGATGTCTGTTTTTATATCCCAGGGGACAATGGGTTGCCAGAAGACTTGCCAGGTGGAGAAACTCCTGAAACAGTCTCAGAGGGAGGTCGTGTGCAGCCAGAGACAAAGGTTAGCCACAGCGAAGAAGAACAGCCGGATGAGAGGCACAGATAAGGTGAGCGTGATGTGCTGTTTGCCTGCGTGTCGGTTGTAAAGCTTTCGATGAATAAGCTTTGATTCAGTCGTGTCTGGACACTAGCAGGATCAGCACTTGTTGATGCCTGCAGCCATAATCTGACCTCATCGTGCACTCCTCAGCCAAGGCTCTTTACTCTCAAGGCTCATCATTAACAGATGCAACCATATGTGGCACTCAGTGGTTGTATTTTCATTTCCTATGCAGCTGATGCAGCTACTAAATGCATGAGGTATCGTAGTGCCTTATTTACTGTAAGTCGTACTTGCTTGTTTATAAAGAGATTACCCAACATGCCATTATGTAACATGTATTTAATTAAATAAGTCAAAAAATATGCAATATATCAACAGATTAACTGCATTTGTGTGCTAGATGTTTGGCATTGGTTTGTAATTGTACATACCCGCATCCAAACATGTATTTTTATACTTTTGGCAAACCTAGTTATTTATTTAGGAATATTGTTTGTTTTTAAGTAACTTTGTAACCATAATATGACATACTATGGGCAGGATAAAAAAATATGAATGTCAAAGGGATTTGTATACGCTAAACATAATACACTTTTAAAGAACATTTTTCTTAACGGTAATGGTTGTGGTATTGAACTAATTGTAGTGTGTAGTTAATTGTCAGTGGATTCACAATTAAGAGAGCAGAAGTGATTTGAAATTGCTGTTGAAGTACAAACGAAACAAGAAGAAACAGAGTGAAATGCAGTGATTTTGCAGATGTACAATATGCAGCTGGGTTGGTAAATAGCCGAGTAGCTTATGATTGTCCATGTGCAGATTACCGGCCAGTATGTGATCCCTTAGTGGTGTGTGTATTTGTATTGTGTGTGTGTGTGTGTGTTTGTGACGGTATTTGAACCTGCTTGGGGATGCAGGTACTGGGTGATGGATTTTCGACAGGTTTGTTTGAGGACACAGCTGTGGGAAGGAAACTGCTGCGGTGCTGACTGCTGCAGCCAATGATGAACCATCATCAAGAGTGTACTGTGTTATGTAAACTGGGGTACTCGGTGCTTTTCCCTGCTTTGGATTTGGGGCAGGTATGGAGAGTAAGTGACTGTCCTCATAGTTAAAGGATACAAAGTCAAACCATGCTGTGATGGATGATACATGAAGGGATGTTTTCAGTGACAGGTCTGTAGAATTTGACACAAGTATGTTGTGACACATCGTGTAGTTTGATGTATTTGATTAAATCCCACAATGTTTGCAGTAGCATCTGGTACTTTCCAGGTAGAAAGTTCTTTGTGGGTTCTTGTGAAAGTCAGCCTTTATCTCTACTGTCTTTAAAGTGTTCAAGGTTGTTATCGGCACACAAAATTGACAGACATCTCAGTGGGTCATATTGTATCTGTTTAAAAAACTTAAAGAGCTTGATTGAAGGGTGGCAGTCATTTAAATGTAGGGACTATATGAGTGGAGAGCTTGCAGCCATTTCAGGCACTTTTAATGAGAATAGCAGGGGTTTACCCTCATATACTTGAAGTGGGCAGGACTGTTAATGTCTGTTGCAAGACATCTGTCAATCAAATCTGATCAAACCACACCCACACAGTGCTGATATGAAAGAATTAGCTGAGTTTTTTTTAAACCTTAACCCCTTTATCCTTTTCCCAAACTTTAATGGTGCCCTGTAAAGTCTTCTGGTAAACAAACAAAACGTCATGTTTACATCCAGTGTCTGTGTATCCTTGAGGTGTAACAAATGTGTTGAATGCATGTCCTCATAAAACATTGCAAAGCTGAGATATTTGAATATTTAAATATTTTAAATCATGCATTGTTTACATCCATGCTTGCTTGTGAGCAGTCTTTTTCTTCACTACATTTGTAGGTGTTTTGCTACAACTGCTGGCACGTTACCGCCACCAACTGTCAGTCAGCAGAACTTGAAACTAAAGGCTTGATGTGAATCCTGCTGTCTGCATGTTTGGGTGGTGCACGCAAGATAAAAAATTAAAAAAAAAACTACTAGTAGTCAAAAACTCCACAGGGTAGCCCACCTTTAACTTTGAGAAGTCATAGCTTCTTATTAAGTCATGAACATTAAATGTTATACACATTTCTCTTGGGCATTAATATTGGTATAAAATGGATGTAATGGCTTGAGAGTCAATATTATCCAGGGTTTTGGTTATAGTTATATTGTGAAATAAACAGTGAAGGCTTGCCTGGTCATGAGATTATTAGTTTTTTATCTAACAATTTCCTGTCTACATGGAAATATCATCTGACTGCTTCAGTACTCATCCACAAAATATGTCTTTTCTATTCCATATTCCTCAACATATAAGCTGCCTTAGCTCTTCGTGTTATTGTTGTTGCACCTCACACTGTTTTCTTTTTTTTATTAATATGCAGAAGCCTTCACAAAAGGGGATGTCAAAACAGTTGTTCACACCTCCAAACGTGTCTCAGTCAGCTGAGTTAAGGCAGGCCTGGAGCTCCTCTTCTGCCTTCTGACATCCTTTGACAGCTGTCTGAACAGGTTTGGTTCCCTTTAACATTCTAAGGTAGGCAGGCGTCCTGTGAATCATTATTAAAAAAAAAAAAAATAAACTCACACAAAACCAGCAGCGGCACAGCTAGCTGATGCACGCTATAAAGCACTCTCCTGTCTTGTAAAGATTCAGACAGTGCCTTGATCCCACTTAGCTCCGACATAATTTGCAGCTTGATGTTAACTGGAAATGATTTTTTATTAAAATGATCTGTCAGTCTTGTGTCTTTCCCAGTTGACCTGAACTTTAAAAGCTTGTATCTATTTTAAACTGTGCAGCTTTGAAGTGTCATAGGAGGGCAAATACAACAGACTTAGAAATACAAGACTGCATTATTCTCTATTATGGAGCAATTACGCAGACATATGAAGGTCATTCATTACATCTGCATTCATAAATTATAGGATAAAAACAGATATTTGAACATAGATTTCTTGTCAAAATGATCAAAGAAGTTTAATGCTTGCAGTACTACTTTTTTATCCTGCTGTGTTATGGTGAATTTACTCATGGCCCTAGAGGACATATAATGTACAATGCAGTCGCCTATAGCAGCTGCTGTTATAGTGAAAACATCAGGTGTGCTTCCTGCTCATTGTCAGAGCTCAGCACCTCCCCCTTTTGTGTTTACACACCAGGTAGAGGACATGGGCGGGAACATTTGACATCAATCGTGTGTGATGTAGCGGTGCCTTGACTGTTAAACGGCCACTGTGATATAAGCTCCCAATTGGGATTGCAGAGAGGGTCCCGTTGGAGGGGGAGGGAAGGCTCTAAACAGAGGTAAGGAGCTGTTGTGGTTGCTAGGCATCCACGCTAAGGAGAGCATATCTGTTTTGGGCCCTGCTCCTCCTCTCTCCTTTTCCCACAACAGAGTGCAGCGCCGCTGTCAGCCACAGAGGGCAGCCTCACCGCACATGCTGTGCTGCTCTCCTCCACATCTCCCTACAGTAAAAAAAAAAAAGCCCCAGGATGGCCCAAATAATCTCCTTTAATACCCTTCTGCACTTGATTTCCTGATCTGTGATTGGATGGCAGTGGCGTTGCTGCAGTTTGTGATAGCTGATTGGTCTGGCCCACCGTTCAGTGAGTGAGGGTTTGTCAAGCTGAGCCTCCGGGGAGCCTCTGTGGCATAATGACCCATGACGAGGCAAGGCAGAGTCTCTGTATCAGCTTGCAAAAAAAAAAGAAAACAGCTTAGAAGCAGTGCAACAAAACTGAGAGGAAAGACCAAGGGGGACGCCAGAGAACCTCACATGACCTTGCCAGCTTCAATCATGGCTGCTCATCAGTGGTGGTTAGGTGGGCAGGCGGTACAGAGGAACGCAGCACTGGAGGGGTTTATTGACAGGATTGTGTGTGACTGCTGAGAATAAGACAGAGAATGACCAATTCTGATTAAGGAAGACGAAAGACATCCTGGAGAGGGAGCGCTGCTCAGTGCCGCTGCGCACTGCACTGCCTCTGCACCCCTGCGTGCCTGTGTGTGTGTGACTAAGTGTGTGTGTGTGTGTGTGAGAGAGAGAAAGTGAGAGAGAGAGAGAGAGAGAGAGAGAGAGAAAGGGGGCGTGTTGATGTGCGTGCTCTGCTGCACAGCCACGGTAGTGTGAGCTGAATGATGCTCGCTGGCTGTCTCTCTCTCTCTCCCCCTGTGCTGCCTGGCTGTGCCTCTTTCTGCCGAGCAATTGATGAACCATTTTATGCTACAGAGCTGCCATAGACATCGTCCTGGTCCTGCTGCTGGCTGATCTGTCCTTCCGACCCAAAAGGAAACACCTGCCACTGCATTGGTTCTTTAACCGCTGCTGCCAAGGTACTGTACCGTCTACTGTCTGCTGTCAAGCCGTGTGTGTTTTTCTGAGCCAGGGATTGTTGTGCTGCCTCTGCTGCAGGATCCCTGTGCTGCTACTGCTGCTGCTGGGGGGATAAGGTTGATCTCAGTGTCTTAGACTCTTGGCGGCTAACATAACTGAAATATACTCTTCTGTCTATCGTGCACATGTAGCTCCCTACCGTTATATGTATTTCTCAAGGGATGCATCAGCCTGTTTTGAGCTGTTCTGCACAGGAGTGCAGAATATCCAGGTCTGACAGCACTGAGAGGAGCCAGAGGACACTGCACATAATTTGCATGCAGTAAGGATTCACTCCATATTTGTATATTGTTTAAGTTCCTTGTCCTAATTGAAAACATGCTGCAGTGTGTTTTCACAGAATAGTTTAGTCAGCGTAGCGGGAGCAGTCTGTTTATTGTCTGTGGGTGATATAACATGATTTTTGGGGTTGACGTTGGTTCCGGTTGTCACTGCCATGCCTATCGGGGATAGGCATCGGAAGGCACTTTCTGTAAAGTCTACATGCAGAGATGTGTCATTGGGGTTAATGAAGTTGTATTAATGAATTGGAGATATGAATGCTAAATGGTTGTATTTGTGCAGATAATTCCTCACCAGTAGACTAATATCAGTGCAAGGCTGCTAAGATAACAGCTGATATGATTGGTGTTTTTTTTCATATAATAAAAGGTGTCATTGAGTGTGTGTTTGTGCATTATAATTTGACACTATAGTTTGTAGTAGGCATGAATAGATATGAAAAGGAGGTAAGTGTGTTTCTAAATGTTGTGTCATTAGCTCCAACACTGAGCAGCATTTTGCAATGAGACATGATCCTATAGGTGGCAGTCATGAGAGAAGAGGGTGGGAGTGGGAATAAACATTGAAGGCTGAACTGTGACTGTGAGAGAATATGTTGTCTGTGTGTGTACTGTGTGTGTATGTGTGAGCGTGCACGAGTGCACAGGTATGGATGATTCTGTCGCCTCCCAAGGTCACTCATTTGAAGAGCTTCCATAATTAGGGCTGTCAGTCTCGACCCGCACCTCAGACATGAGAGAGTACTCTGATGACAAACTCCCATTCATACTGTAGCGCCTCCTGCCCACCTTGACAAGCAAGCATGGTCATTCATCATTTTACTGGTTATCCCTGAGCTGCCAGCAAGCGACTTTTATCTTCACAATGCACCGGGGACGGGTATTCATATTTCTAACTTAAAATTGTTCGCTCTGCAATGAGTTGATTGCAAGAGAAGGGATGGAAGGATGGAGTTGGTAGGATGGTGGTGGTGAAGGGGGGAGTTCAAGGAGGGGGGAAGAGTACTGCTGTGTATTTCTTAAATCCAGAACTGGGTCAAATAATATTTGCATAAAATTCTGTTTATTTCCTCCTTTGCGTAGAGTGGGGTTTTACCTCACTGGGAGTTCAGACATTTTGTTTTCAGTGATAGAAAAGTACTTAATCTGAATTTAAAAACATCTGCTGACTGATTTTATGCCATATGGAATCCATCTGGTGTTTTGCCCATTTGGTATATGTAGTAGACTGACCGGCATTTGAAAAATAACGATAAATGTATATTACCTTATTTTTGTTCTTTAACCTAAAAACATTTATTTTTGATAAGGATCAATTAAAATCTGTAACGAGCAGGACATTTAAACCCTCAATATTTTTTTTTTTTTGCCACTTGGGGGCCACAGAAATGAGCTTTAAACACAACCTTGACATAGCAAGTAGATGTTTTTTACACATCCAGACACGGAGCAAAATTAGCATTATGTTGCAGTCGTGTTTCTGGCCTTTTGGTGAATGTAACTCCAATATTCACTCTTCTTCTAGCTCCACTTTGGTCCCCAGCAACTCCTGCCAGAAACATCTGTCTCTTTAGCAGCTAAATGCTCCTCTATGTTCACCAGCTTGTTGCTAGCTTTGTTTGGCTTTCATTTGGTAGTGGGCACGTAGCATCCAGTGTGGGTTTTTTTTTTTTTTTTTTTTGCTTTTTTACTGAAAAAAGAGAAATAAATTGATCACAAAAGCAGTGAGAGTGAACCAAAACATTAAAGTTGTGGGCAGTAAAACCAAAACAAAACAATGATCCGAAAGATGCTGAAATGCTCTCTATTGGTGATAGAACTTTGGAGTCAGGTGAAAATTCTCTTTGTGTTCATCACTACAAGTGACCCCTTTACAAGTAGTCTTTTGATCTTAATAATAATAATAATAATAATAGTATCTTAATCTTTAATATAAAATGATTCATGAGAGCAGCTTTAAAGTAAAAAACATGAAATTATCAGTGCTCTCTGGGGCACAAACTATGTCATTGAAATTTAGAAAGTTTCTAAATAAAAAACATATCTTTGGAATTTCTGTACTGTGTTTTCTTGGTCCTTGTACACTGATACCAACTTACATGCTGATACTGACATATCTGTACTAACCTTAGATAGATAATATGATAATATTTGCCATGCTGATGTGTCAGTCAACTGAAACTATGAAGCAGGTTAAAACAAACACTGTAAGTTCTTAGAAAAAATAAACCTCAAGTGTTTGTGGTGGTGCTAATGCCAAGAGTAATTACCAAATCCCTTTGAAGCTGGTCTGTTTAAGTCTGTATAAAATTCATTAACTCTATATGGCTGTGTCCCACAACATGTATCGTCAGAGTTTGCAACAGATCATTACATAATCATGCAGTTAGCAACCTTCTGGGCAATGTAGATGGCATACACAGCTGGTAATCCACAACAAAACTGGACAAAATATATTTGTAACTTTCACAACAATGCTATGCCCTAACATTATGCCAAATAGTTCATCTGTGTCTCCTGTACATGTATGTGTAAGGTGGACATTGCTTGGTAGATGAGTTGCATACTATAAGATGTGTTCGTATAAAGCATGGCCTCTAATGCTGCTGTTGGAGAGACCAAAGTAGAAAGAGAAGGGCTGAGGTGCTGAACATAGCCGCTTAGTGTGAGAGGAGCGTGGCTCAGCGTGGTCCTGAGTGACTGAAGCTAGGCTGTAGTAACAGCTGGAACACTGCTGCTGCTGGCGCCTGGATGTGGCCTGGATAAAGCACGTGACCCCGCCACAGTGTGAGGCATTAGTGATATGAACAGCAGGGTCCACGGCTGCTGTTACATAACACCATCTTCACTGGGAAATCTCTGTAAAGATGGCTCTGTGAGACTTGGTGACAGCAGAGTGAAAGTGCATTATCATTGTCATCAGCCGCATCACTTGGTCTGATTGTTGGACTATCCCATGCATGACAAAGCAAGCATGGGTTCACCGCCCTCTCTCTTTTGTATCCTGAGGGCATTTTCATGTGAGAGCAGATTTATGTAGATGTTTGTGCTTTCTAAGCCCTGGTGTGTAATGCCTCTACACTTGATCCTCTTTACACGCACGTTCAGTATACAGTATTTGTGCACATGTTCTTATGTGTGTATCCACTTGCATCTGTCTTTGGATGAATGTGTGTGTTATGTTTGTATCTTCACATAGTTATATGCATGTGTATGTTTACATACAGCATATGTTTGTTTTACGCCATAGCTCCCGCAGCTCAAACGTAATGTAAATTGATATGCTGTGCCAGCTGTCGTCATGTCGGCAGTTTGACTGACTGCTGTAGTCGGACTCAGACGTCCGGGAGGAACTGGCTGCTGACTGTGCTGGAGGTCAGAGGAGAGTAGCCGGTAATCACCTCAGGGATCTGACTGCATTCATAATTGATTGTTCCTGGAGTTGATCAGGGCTGTCCACTCAGTCAGATGGACAACACTGATCTGGCGTAAAGAGCATGAGATTAGATGATCCGCCTCAAAGTTAGTTGTAGTGGTTTGTTGTTGGGCATCTTTCTTGCACACCGACATGATTTTGGTTAGCACTAGTCAGGCTTGACTAACACAACTTAAAAACAGTCATCATTGTGAGTTTGAAGATAGCACACATGAAGCATAATTATGAGATATTTAACTGGTTCTCCTGGAGTCAGTAAGTCAGTAAGTCTGTGTTTGTGGTCAACTCAGAGAGATGGAGGGCTGTTTGGATCTGTTTGGATCTGTTCTGAAAGGTGGACGATCATGTCTGAGGGCGGGGGCTTGGGATGATTATGTGGATCTTGACAAAATCCACAGGCAACGATGATTATTTGTCAGGATTTGCTTTGTAATAAAAAAGCTTATCTCCACAGGTTCAATCTCGGTCATTCTCTCTGTCTCTGCCTTTCTGCTTGCAGGTTTTGCCTACTGTGTCTGTTTTGTACACACTGCATTCGTGTTTTGTTTTTTTTAAAGCAAAATCATGTGTGATGCTATCATGCAGCATGCTCAGTTTAACCTCTCATAAGTTTATTTAACCCACACTGGCTGATTCCCTCTGATCTTTTCTCCATGAGACAGACTGATGTGAACCCTGGCCTGTGCTCCATTTGATTCACTATACTGTCGACAACTTGAGGAGCCGGATCCTCTGATGTATGAGGTGTTTGTTGAACACCACTTCCAATGTTCGTGTCCTTCACACGGACAGGCTCTTCTGTGTGTATTGTCCACCATGTTGGAGGTTAATTGCAAACTCTTTGATAGCATATTATTGGCAGGCAGAGCTACAGGCACACCGTGGCAGTCAGTTCAAGGCACACTTGCTGTTTCTACACCACTTTTAATGTTGACAATGATTAATGGAATGCTAATGTGCTCTGGAGTTAATGCTTTGTGTTTATGTGGGGATGTAATTGATTCTAATGTCCCGATCAAGTAGAATTTCACAGTGGATTACTAGAAAAAAAGCTCGGCTCTGCAGTGGGTGCTGTAGCACAATGATTCCTTTTTTGCAGTGATTCATCTTTGTTAACTGTGTGATAGGGCACGCTACATTGTTCTATGTTATAGGTCTCTGTGGGGTTGGTAAGCCTCCTGTCCAATCCACTGCCTCCATCCTGGCCCATCAATGAACAGGGGCACAGGGTAATTGCATGAAGAAGCTGTAATAAGGTGGATTGAATTAGCTTTGCCCTGACTAAAATGAATTAAAGAGGCAGTCATGACATACAGACTCCTAAACTGACTTATTATACCTGTTCAGGCAAATATATCATAATGTAGTGTAGTATCTTAGAGATGCTGACAATCTAGGGCTACAGCCCGACATGAGTTTGTGCAAATGCCTGTACGCTGAAATAATAAATGGTGTCTAATTCTCCTTAATTGGAAATGCCTGCATGAATATTAGTCCTGATATGGATGAAAACTGAAAGTCAACCAATAGTCAGTCAAATAATGAGCTCATATTGTCCTGAAATGTTGTTAACTCAAATCCTATGTGCGTGTCTGAGCAAGCCAGTCATCTACACAGTGATGAAATGTTTTGAATGGCATTTCTAAGTAACTAGAGCTCAAACATTTTGTAAATGAATCGATTAGTCGATCAAAAGAATATTATTCAGCAACTCTTTTGATTGAATTGATTAGTCATTTTTCAAGCAAAATCGCCTAGTTCCAGTATCTCAAATGTGAGGATTTGTTGTTTTCCTCTGATTTATTATTATTATTATTATTATTATTATTATTATTGTTGTGAATTGAATATTGGGTTGTTGGCCTTGGGCTTCAGGAAATTTTCCCATTTTTTGACATTTCATAGAACAAACAATAAACTGTTACATCAATAGACTGAGAGAATAATTGGCAGATAGCAACTGATAATGAAAATACTTGTTAATTGCAGCTCTATAAATATAAAAGCCGTATGTGGATCAATTGATGGACCCATTGACAAACAAGGCAACTTTATTTGAACTTATCAAGGTGTCACTTTTGCTTATATTTAAATGCAGGATGATTTCATTTTCATTGAAGATCACGAGTTATTGTATGAGGAGATGAATAAGTCATAGAGTTCCACGGGGGAATGGCAACTGATGCTAGACAGAAGAGCTTTGGAGCTCCTATGAAGGTTGAGATGGATGAAGGGTCTGCATTGCTTTAGGAGTCGTGCCTTGCGGTAGGGGTACGGGGCAGGACAGAGACGTCCTGTGTCCAGATGTCTGTTTGTGTTAGGGAGATTACGGCACTGCCTCCTGCCATGAGAAACAAACACTAATTGCCCATTGGCCCCGGGTTGGAGATGTGCAGCTGGGGACATGTAGCTAAAAATAGCACTGCTTGTTCCCATGAGTGGCGGGCACACAGCACCATAGCATTAGTATTCAGCACTAAAGCATGGCATGGACAAAAAAGGTCATCTTCTGGCCATGGCCACAAATGTCAGGGTGGGGTACAAAGCGACACCAACACAGGGCGGGTGAACCGCAAGGAGCGCCTCGGGCTTCAGCCCCCATATGGACCAACCTGCTGAACCGCCGTCCTCGGTCTGAACAGTTGCAGGAAAATGTCACATGGTAACAGCCAAGCGAGTGTCATGACATCCTGTGTTTTGTTTGTAGCCCAGCAGCGTCCACGCTTGTTCCATGCAGTCTTTACCCCCATACATAGATGGCCTTCCATGCTTGAGTCGAGTTACAGCTCTCCCTCTATGACACAAAAGCAGCATCTGGTTCCACCTGACTGGAGCCATGAATAATTTAAAACAGGGCATTATTATTTCCAGCCAGCTCCACTAGCTTGGCAATAACAAGCAGTTTAGGTAGTGCTATCAGCATTGCTGGCTAAGTGGTTGAACATGGAGAGAGGATGTTATTTTACCTTGTTGGCATCTTATACTTGTGTGGGTTTGTAAGTATCTGGTTGAATGAGTGCGTGAGTGTTATTTTTCATTGATACACTAGGCCAAATCTTGCTTGGTTGTTTTCAGGACTGGAAATGTGCATAAACAGAACTATGTGAAGCATCTAGTTGACCATTATACCAATCATGACGTCTTGTGACATGTACAGATTAACAAGCACAACACATGACAACTTTGATTTGATTTTACAGCTCATCCATTAAGAAAACAATCACTTTCTTGTTTTATTATGTGTGGCTCTTTTTTTTTACTGATTTGCACACATGTGCTCAATGCAGACAGCACGTAGTCCAGTAGATACTTTACTTTTCTTTCTGTTTTCAAACTGAACGCGTGAAGGAGAACACACTCTCCTTGTGCTGCATGAGTGTCACTGTTAGCTGTTTTTCCACTCAGACCACCTGCTGGCTCTGAGCGGCCACTCACCTACACATACAGAGTGCTAGCAGATTTATCACCAGTGAGACTAAATAGCAATTATTTGAATTCAAGTTAGTCAAAAACTGTGCAATGAAATTGTAAAAATGCCACTGTTATATCGATAACTTGCAATTGAGGAAATGCACTATTATTATTATATTCATTTGGCTGAAATGCTTCAAATGACTGCAACTTTTCCGTTTCACTCCCCCACAGCTGAGGAATGAAATTCTGCCACTGCAGCTCCCAGGCATACAGCGTTTGGATAGCTTTCGTCTTCTAGAGGACAACAGCGGAGCTCTGAGACTCAGCCCGCAAACCCTGAGCCACCAAAGGCTAAAGCAGAAGTTACTGGTGAGTTCTCTGTGTGAAAGGGAGATAAAAGCTTGTTGATGCTGTACTGGGCACGGGTCATTAGGAGCAGTAGGAGGCTGCTGTTAAGGCATTTGCTTTTAGCAGTGTTGTGTAGCTTTCATGTTCTTCTCTCTGCTTTGGATTGTGAACTTATGAACCATGATTTTTTTTATTTCCTTTGGTTACTGGTTTAATTTTGAAATGAACTGAACTTGCTTCCCCTCTCGTTCGTTTGGAATCATCGTTTGGATTAATTGGGGTCAAAGTTGCAGTTTACTCAGTATTTCATGATTACTGATCATGTCAGGGAAAAGTCAGGAGACAAGTCATGAACTTGGGCCTGTGACATTTCCTCATCCCTGCTTGAGGAGGACACCAAACCTAAAGTGAGATTTTGGGAAACTGGCCTGTTTGCCAACCTAGCATACGTTAGCGTATGTTTTGAAATCTTGACACTAAATCATCCACATTTTCCTTATGAATACTTTGTTCGAGAGTTTATTTGATTATTATATTACTTTTTGCTCACATAACTGTCTGTTACATGAGGCAAACAAACTTTTTGTTGCGTTTGTAGTGCAAGGATGTTGGTATAAAATCAATCAATCTATATAGCAGCTAATCCAAAATGAAACCTTGCTGCATTGTTGTGACTTCATGATATATCATCTTTCATATTTATGAATGCAGTAAAATATTAATCTATCTAAATACTAATATTTTTTGCACATGAATGCTGATGGTACCAATCTATGAGTGTCACATGGATAGTTTTTAAGTGTATGTTATCATTCTTAAAGATTCAGTAATGTTTAAATATCCCCCAAATTTAGCACACTGATGTCAACGATCTGGTTTAAACACTGTTGTAGCGTTGTCTCCTGTGGTGTGGGGACACCCAGTAGCCATGTTGTTGCAATGCTGTGGACAGTAAACAGCGGGTTTCCAG
Organism: Thunnus albacares; assembly: GCF_914725855.1. Taxonomy (NCBI): domain Eukaryota; kingdom Metazoa; phylum Chordata; class Actinopteri; order Scombriformes; family Scombridae; genus Thunnus; species Thunnus albacares. The sequence continues at coordinate 13,080,304 of NC_058107.1, forward strand.
AATGAAACTGGCTTCGTCTTCCTCAGGCTTCCTCCAGGCTGCATTCTCACAGCGGAGGCTGCTTGTAATTCCCCCGGCTTCCCCTGACGTCTGTGGTTCAATATGAATGAGCTGCATCGATTAAACCTCAGTGTGGTGCGTGTGCTGAGGGGATGAGTCGTGTGTGTGTGTGTGTGTGTGTGTGTCTGCGTGTGTGTGTATGTGTGGGGCTGCTGGCTTTCTCTCCTGTGTGTCCTCAGCACCAGACTGTTGTTTTCACAGAGGGTGACATTATGGTTGACATCTTTTGGCGGAAGCATAAACTGAAGCTTTGTTGTTTGCAGCTTCTTCCTGCGTGTTAATTAACAGTTAATGTAACTGATATTTCCTAATGGAGTGAAGAGAGAGGAGTTATATTGGCAGAAATGGTAACACAAGAAACTAACGAACAGCGCTGACAGAGTTGATGTCTGTATTGACTTTCTCTTTTCATGTTTTCTGCTTTTGGTTCGGATGGTTTGCATTCACACTGCACTACAGAAACACACGTTCTCACATGGCTATCACAACCCTCAAACCTTCTTGTCTCACGCACGGAGAGTGTGGCCTTCTCGTGTTAAAGTCCGCGAGCTGTAGTCTATAGGGGTGCGAGGTTAGCAATACTGACTGTTTGCATAATGAGGGTGGTGTGAACTTTATTTTTAAAGTCTCCGCCTGCTTGTGACAGGGCTACTTGATAATTAGCTTGTCAACATTTCTTAAGGGCTCGCCTGCCTCCTCAGTCATGTGCAGCAGCATTTTTAAAAGAGACTAAATGTGAATAATAACATATATTTCAAAACTGGAATTAATTTAATTTCAGTTTAATCAAACTTTTATTAATCAAGTTCCCTAAAGATATTGTCATAAGTCGGTGGAAAGAACATGAGTGTGTGTATGCCTTCAAATGCTTTTGGCAGTGAATCAACAGAACGTTTGATGTGTCTTCTGATAATTATAACATTCATGAATGAGGTCTGGTTATCCAAAAGCTCTTCTGTCGTACCTGTGGTGGTTGCTTGGAAACGAGTGCTTTTGAAGTCTGCGTGCATCCTATTTTGTCATTAAGCTGGCGTTTTGAAGCGCTCAGTCAACAGAGAACTGGACTGGGAAGAACAAGGGTATTGGAGAGAGGGATGGGTGGGTTGGAGGTGGTGTTGTTAATTCCCTGAAGTGGAAAAACAGCCGATTATGGATCCTGAAAGATTGGCATACCATCAGTAATTACCAGTACTGCATGATCCTATGTAAGACTGTGTGAAGTGGTAATGAAAAACTGACAGAGCATGAGGCACTTCTTCAGCAAGCACCATTAGCCTGCAGCTCTGTTATCTTATGATGGAGATGCAATCAACTAACCGCAGACGCACCCTGGTAAAGGTGTCTTCCTTGTGTACACAGCTGTCTGCGGGCGTTACATCTTTCCGTCTCACGCAGCATGTGTGTATTCCTGTGAGCAAGCTTGATAAAAGTGACATTTTTTAACTTTGCCCTAGAGATTTTGTACCCTTTTTGTTACCTTTGTTGCTTGTCCTCTTTTAGGATTGCGGATTTGTGCTAGAGAGAGAATTTTACAGATACTGACTTATAGATGTTACTCTGCAAAAGCTGACATTTACATAACGTTTTCGTCTGTTACAGGACTTTTTATTGTATGACTGCAGGAGGATTTGAGATTAAGGGACATGTCACTTTCCTGCCTACACACTGCATTACGCATTTACAGTGCAATTCTGGAAAAAATGGTCAGTGAGATCATTAAAGTCTGGCCTTATACTTCAGTCACATTTAGATATAACATGTCAGTCATGTTTTGGGCATTAACCTGCTCATACTGTTGTGAAATCAGTGCATTCAAACCAACAGAATAGAAAGTTTCAACCAATCAACACATTTATTTTCCTCCAAGCCCTCTGCTTCTTCAAAGCGATACTACAGTATACATCTTTTGCTGAACAGCGGCCACTGTGGCCAAATGTGATAGTTATGTAATAATGGTAAATTTAGTGTTACAGTTGCACAAGTCGAACACAGTAAACATGTCAGTGAAATGCCTCAGTAATGTACTTTAATACAGTAATATCTATCTAAAGTTTGCTAAAATTAGCGAACTTCAGCCACCATATGCTACTGGTCATACCAGAACAAGTAAGGTTGTATCAGCAAAATCAAAAGTTACAGTCTTGCTTTAAATTATCCTGAAAACCTGACAGGAATGGCTGTAGACTTTGAATGTCTTTAAAGTCTTTACCCATGTTTTCATCCAGCTCTTCTGCAGGGGTAAACTTTTGAGGTAAATTGGCAGGCTTTCTAGGGTGTCAAAAAATAAAACAGGCGCATCCGTCAAACGCTGGTCAAAGCGAGCGTTTGAGCATTTTTCAGCATTGAGCGTTTGACAGATGTGAGTTGCATGAAGATGTGCTGTTTAAAGTGGAGAAGATTTACTGCCTGATGGAGTAATGGGATGTGTGATGTTTTTGGTGTTACGAGATTGACGAGTCATTTCTGTGCATTTAAGATTATTCCTGTCTCTTTATCCCTCTGTTTTCCTCCTGTGCTCTGAATGACCCATCAGCATATTGATAAGCCGAGGATGTGAACCATTACCCATCTGTCTCTGGAGTGTCTCAGCCATGATGACAAGGGGCAAGACTTATTAGGGATGTGAACAGTTTCTCCTTGGTTAACTCCTGCCCTCATAACTATTCATGACTTGGAGGAGGCCTACAGTCAGGCCTACGGGTTTGCTCAGGCTGTGCTCAGTTTGATGGTCAAGTGAATCATCAGGCCGAGGCACATTTGAGTGTTGATCATGAATATGCATCACACAGATTGGAAAAAGTCACAGTCACTTCTCAGTATAGATATCATAGACTGTGGCGTACCCATCATGTTCCTCTAAACAAACAGAACTAAAAATATTCTGCATGTCTCATGCAGTCTCTCCTACACCACCGTCACTGCCCAGGTTTATCATTTATTCCAGTTTATTAATATTAAGAGGTCTGGGGTAGAATACATTCATTTCACTCAGAAAGGACCAGGACTGACAATCAGTCCCCTTCTCGCTGTGAGGCAACAGAGCTAAACTGTAACACCACGCTGCATCAGATATAATAATACTCCGAATACATTCAGTAGCTGACGCTGCACAAACACCGTGTTCCTGTGTTTCATGTGCCACATAATTCTGCTCCCCCGCCGATCCATTATTATTACTTTATTAGTACAAACTCACACTGACACACAGGTAGAAATCTCTGTGTTGTGACAGGATGTTGCGTGAAACAAACAGGTGTTGTAAATTGATTGCCACGTGTGAGTGTCTTATTTTTGCATGTGTATTTTTATATGTGTGTTTGTGCATGTATTGATGTGGGAGGCCCCTGTGCTAGGGGCCAACCTCATGTTTACATCACTTATAATGAAATTAGAGCCGCGTGGCGCCCACACTACAGGCCTCCACTGATCCTCTAATTCAATTACCCCCCTTATTAACGCTCAGATGCTGCTGGCTGACCCAGGACAACACACTGCTTTTACTACACACCATTCACTCTGCAGCCTTTTCTGCTTCTCCAGTGGGCTGACTAGTTATCAGCCATTGTCTTACCGACGCACAGGGCTCAACCAAGTTCTTCCTTGACATCTACTGTATGTCTTTCGTTATGACTTTAGTAGCAGGCCCAACGCTTTACTGCACTGATGCCAGGCACAGCTGAATAGACAGCTAACATTACCTAACATTGTGCAGTATGTGTGAAAATCTACAGTAAGAGTGGAGAATATTTTTGTGGGTTCATTTTTTTTTCACTTTTCCATTTTTCTGTCACATCTGTTGTCGCTGGACCTGCGGTGATTATTGGGAATATCAAATAATCTAGTGATTGTTTTTTCAAATAATTTCAAAAACAAAGAAGTGGGGATGTAAATGAATATGAATACATTATTTAGGTATGAGCAGATATGAACAGCATCCAAATCTGACGTTGCCCAGGTGTTATTTTTACTTCATGATGTGATAGTAAAGCCTGCACTCTGAAAACTACCCCCCGACCCCCCACCCCCACCCCCCATTTTTGTGACAAAGAAAGCAGCTTTGTCTTACAAGCCCAAAAGGAACCAAAAAGTACCCAATTCAGCTTTCAATTATTACAAATAACAGGAAAAGCAACTAAAAATGAATGTAAATGTTGACTGTTTTGTATTTTTAACTAACTGAAAATACTTGAGATTGTGATTCATTCATCTGAATTTCATCAAATCAAATATCAACCACAGAGTGAACACACAAAGCATAATGTATCATCACTCATGAACAGTAGACATGGATCTGACTCTCATCTCATTTTCTATCTGAGATACGAGCCTTGTATGTAAACTGTAAGACTGTGTTGCTATTGGAACAAGGCCCATTGCTTCTCTGCTGTAACAGGTCTGCAAGGAGCTGGCGGGATGCATGGCATAATTTAACACTCAGGGTATCTGGTGCCAGCGCGTAAACAGACAAAGGCACACACACACACACACACAAACATACATACACACAGTCCTGTATGTAGCCGAAGGGCGGGCCTTTACCTTACCAGATTACGGTACACTTATGATGCTGAGATAACGTTTATCGCAGCCTTATCACAGATACCAGAGAGAGGCAGAGTCCTCTCCAGTCTCTTCCAGGGTCAGGTGTTTCCAAGCCTGCTGACACCAGCCACCTTCATCTACAGTCTGGCCTGTCATGATGGCCATGGGCTTTAACATCACACTACTCTCTGTATTTATTCAGCAGCAGTGTGGCACCATGTAGGGAAAAACCCCCACTGTCACTCCAAAAAAAAAAAAAAAAAATACAGATTTGAGATAATATGGCTACTTTCAAGTTCAGGAATAGACCTCTAAAATAAAAATATATACAGTCCTGATAGTGCTTTATTATGCCAAACTAAAAGGGACTACATTAAAAATAGCAGTAGAAACATTGCCTCATATCACAGATTAAATGCTGCGGGAAGTGTATGAAACTAAGCTGGTTAATGGGTTTATCACAGGTTTGCAGAATCCTCTGTCTTTTGACCCGCTTGAGTGCATGCATGATACAATGAGGCTAAATCATCTCATGCCCATATTCAGGATTTCAAAGCTAAATCTCTGCCAAGTTTCTCAATCTCTAGCAACTGCATTGAGCTTATTAAAATTTCAATCTGCTACAGGCTCTCTTTCTCGCCTCGCAGGATGAATGTGCCCTTTTAATAATGTAACCGGTTTTAACAAGATCGTAAAATGTTCATCTAACTTTCATAAGCCCTGTTAGCAAAGTGACAAATTCATATGATGGCAACAATCACTTTGGCAGTCCCTCAGTTTTAGAAATGAGAACACAGTCAGTTTTTTTTCACTTTCTCTTTCTGTGCAGCTCCGTGGAGGCCAGAGTTTTGTGCCTAAGTTTACAGCAGCCTGCAGGGGAGGCTGAGCTTGTTGCTGTGTCACCCCTGTGGCTCCAAAATAGAGGTTAGTCATGATGGTGGAGATTTAGATTGGCCTTCTGGTAACTGATAGTGCTCCACTGAACACTCCCCTTCTCCTCTGCCTCATCTATAATGTACATGAGTTACACAGGACTAAACCCTGAAAACTCAGCCTATTTAGGTGCAGCTTGAGCATCTCCCACTTGATGGCTTTTATAATCCATTCATGGCTGGTGAGTGCTCTCTGTTTTTACACTATTTAATATAGTATGTGTTTCAGTAACATTAGTTGAATTAGGCAGGCCCGCTTCAGTTTCCACAGGGGGGCCAGATTTAAACGTGGTTGAAAACATATATTTTTACAGGGTAAAAATGCCATACCACTATGTGACAAGAGAACGCCTCATATTAAGATAATGCTTAACAACCCGCGCTTTATTACAAAAACACATTACAGACTTGTTAATTACACACTCTTACTTGCTCCATGTCTGCGTCAGAGCGCATCACAGTGTAGCATAAGCATTTACTAGTACAAACTTAATTAACAAGAATGTAGCTTAAGCAAAAGCTGGCTAATATCACCAAAATACCACAACATAACATAACGAGTTTAAATGTGTTTGTAATCCAACTGTCCTGAGCAGCGTGAGCATTGTTGGCCTTATTCCACAGCTCAGTGAACTCGGCCTCACAGCGGAGTTTCTAAACGCACTCTGCGACACTCACCACCTACAGTTTTCTAAACCACTGGACTCACTGTTAGAAGAGCTGCAGGCGACATGTCTCGGTGTGGAATCTCTGTCCTGAGGACCTTGTCCTTCCATTCATTCAGGCATTTGCATGTGAGGTCTCTGTCAAAGGCCAACTGCACCAGCTGCGCCTTGCATGCATGGACTGACGGTGGTCAGTGAAGACATTCCTCAACACTGGGAATGAATTTTGAATGTTTAATATATTTAATGCAGACAGTGATCTATCTGTACACAATTTTTAAAAAAAATTCTTTATTTAATTCTGTGCTGGGCATAAATGTACTGCTACAGTCTGGGACATGGGCTGCTCTCTTATTTATTAGAAAGAATACGACGACAAATTCCATGTACAACCCACAAATGGAATTCAGTAAGGCGAAAAAGCTGCAAAACTGTGATAAATCAGTGGTTTGCCCTGTCTTGACGGAGGAAACCTCAGTTGTGTCTTCAGCATTCAAATCTCCTACCAACTATGACACCCAGAATGTTTTGGCAGCGCACCACTTAGCTGTAGCATGGATGCATGCTAGAACCTAAAAAACGGATAAATTCTCCATAGCAAGACTCCAAACAAACATAACTCATGGCATTTTGTAAAGGACAACATTCTGAAGTTAGATTAGTAAGCCAGTTAATGTTAGCTAACGTAGCTGACGTTAGCTAACATTAACTGCCTTTACACTGTATTCCAGCCGTTCACAAGTCTGGTACCACAATGACACTAAAGAGCAACTCTTGTTCTGAAACAAACGGCCAGGGTTGTGGTCCAATGACAGTCACACCCGATCCCCTGTGAACTGATGACAACGGCTGAGCTCCAGCTGCATGGCTAACGTTAAAGTTAGCTTGGCCTTCTTCATGATTTCGTCCCCTCCTCCTCCCACAACAACCTGTCTTTCTTTTGTTTCAAAGCTGGACATCTCTTCATTTTTGTTGGTTGAATTTGCTTTAACATTAAGCCATTTTCGTAAACTGTATCCATCTTCACCATAGGTACTTTTTATTAATGCTAGCTCCCAAAATTCTTTGAGTGGCAAGCTTAAGCTTTCACCATTAATTTCGCAGTTATGTGTGAAATGTTTGATGGTTGCTGGTCTTCCTGAAAATTAAATTTTGTACCAAAACAGGTTTCAGTGTTTCCCCTATAATTGTACAGGCCAAGGAGAACCCCTGCCAGGCCAAAAAATATTTTTTAAATGCCAAAAATAACGCCAAATATCCATTCATTCGAAAATCAATAGCGTTTCGGAACCTCTGAGCAGCTCTGTTTCGAAACGCGAGTCAACGTGTGTAACTCCTTTTAAGCGAGTGAGTGGTTAAGTGAGAGAGCGAGCGTCAGAAAAGTGACGGTGAATGTGAGCAGAGCAGAGACCAAATCAGGTGGTGCGGCATTCAGCTGCAGGGTTGAGCGGAGGTGTGGGCGTGTTCATATGTCCTCCGGAAAGTAACCGCTGTGAAACAATCAAAAAATAACGTTTTATTGATCTGATTCACTGGCATTCTCGCTACCAGCGCTCCCTCTCTTCATTCACTCTCCAGCTCGCTCGACCACTGCTGCTCTTTCTCTCTCGTCTTTTTTAAAATGAGTCAAAATGAAGCAGACAGCAAAGCTTAACTTTACTTTTAACGTTAGTTGTCGTTAGGTAGTAAGTTGTCAATCTGGCAGTAAATGTACAGTGATGACCCCCTCCCCCATGCAAATGCAATGCAATGCAAAACACACATATTTTTTCTTTTTATTAGAAAATTAATTTTGTCAGATGGAGGGTACAACATGGCATAGATGGGTGGGTATGTGTGTGTGGGGGGGCAGGAGATGCGCCTTGGGGGTGACATTGCACCCCAATGCCCCTCCTAGCGACGGGCCCGGAACTAGGGCAGGGTCAGGGTGGTGTGTATGCAAAAGCTGCTGGCTAATTTAGTTGAGTGTGCGTGCGCCTCGCCCTCTCAGGCGTTGTTGGAGTAATGTGACCTTCATAGGGAGATTAAAATACGTAGCAGGCATGTACTGATTTTTGGACTGGCCACTGGTATTTATTGACTCAGTCAGTCCATAAATATTGATACCTGCTCTCCTAAAGAGAGGTCTGACTTTGTGTATCATTTGTGCACTTATGCACTGATGGAGCTAAAGAAAAAGAAAACTAGCATGAAATAATGGTACCTGATTAAAAGAAGAATAATTGGTAGCACATGTGTTTTGGTAACCTAAATCTGTTTCTGACCCAGCAGGAGCTTAATAAAGTCATTCCCATTATGTAGTGGCTAATTACAATGCCTGTCACTGAAGTCCCCAGGCTGCACTGTCAAGTGCAAGAGTAGTTTAAAGGGACAGTTCATGACTAAACACAATAAAACCTGTTTTATTGTGTTTACTTTAACCGCAGTATTGTGTATCCATTTATTTAGTTGTGGTGTGACATGCTGAGGTTTAGATAATGGTTGTAGCTCCAACAATGCAGTGCACTCTTTGGCATTTGTTTTGTGCTCAGTGAGCAATTTAGCATTGCACTATCATTAAGTTGGAGGACTCACAAGAGAGAGAGATTAAAAGCACAATGGTCAGAACTGAAGCAGTAGAGGGCGAGATATCCTGACTTTCAGTCCCTAGTAAAGCTCCAGCCAAACAAAACACTGGATCCCTCAATTCCCATAATGCAACTCAGTAGTGTCTTTTGTAAGACCCTCCCTGCCTGGTAAATCCTCACATCTTTCAAACTCCAATCCCAACTTTCTGACACAGGCTTTCTATAACAAATTTGTACTCTCAGGTCTCAAGCCAGATGACATCACTATGACATCATCAGGGTTATTTTTTCAGACTTTAAAAAGCTCCATCCAGAGCCACAGACGGCATCATACAACTATCATACAACTATCATGACATGTTGACAGATTTTCATGTGAAAAATAGTGGAATGCCCCTTTAAAAATGTATGCCTTTTGTTATTTGGCTCTCATTTCATAAATATGCATTATTTGTTGAACATGAAACCGGCTTTGTTTTTAAATCTTTGTGTAGTTGTAAATAATCAGGAGGTGGGCGATTGTGCTCAGTCTAGTGCCCCGTAATTAGATCAGTGCCTGGGTGGAATTAAAGGCCAACGATGGCTGCCAGCGTTTCTCATACAGACAGAGGAGCTGACTGATAAGCTGGCCACTCACAGTGTCAGAAGAGTTGGGATGAGCTGTGTTTGTCTGGAGCTATTGTATCATTGTATCCTGCTATAACCCTCTCTTGCTTCCTTTGTCTCAGTCGGTAATGCTGTTCATCAGAGCGTTTTGTTCAGTGGTTAGACGTGTTTTTTTTTCTCAGAGCGGGTTGTTGACTGTTAAGTTTACTCTCCTCCTACTTGCTGCATTTGAGATGATGCCTTTGTGAGGTTTTTGTTCTTAGTAGGTACTTTGGGATGAGTGTGAGAGGCAAATGGTCCTGACAGGCCGACGTGGGATGACTCACACTGCTGACATGACTTTTTGTCCAATGAGTTCACCAGGAAAAGGTTGTCTTCTGGGTCACTCGCTTAGATTGCATCTCTCTCCTTCTCTCCTTCTCCTTCAGACTTTTTTTTTTTAGCTAATGTCTTAGGTATCTCAAGGATTTCTGGTGAAATGAGAACCAGCTCAGGATCCCCTCTGCATCAGTGGGAAAGTCCTGTGAATGTCCTGATTAGAGTGAAAGCACGGAGCGAATAAACATACCCTACTGTATACTGTATTTTGTATATTTTATCAGCATCCAGAAAAGATAGCAAGGAGCCAGTCTTCCACTCTCACTGCTGCATCCAATTGTACTCAAAGCGTAGTCTGACACAGGTCTTACAGAGCACTGAGCCACTTCTCAGGGACTGAATATTTAACTTGCACCCTCATAGAGAGTAAAAAACAGATCAGAAAATGTCTGGGAGTCAAAGAATACCTGTTAACATTTTCAGGATAGGCTTTCCTATCATTGCTGCATGAATACACTGTCCTGTAGTACATGAAGTTGTTACACTGGCCTTGAGTTCATATTAATTTACTGTGTCAGTCTTTGATGCTGTGTTATTGGGCGACTGGAGCTTTGGCAGTGTGCTGTAATTTAATCGGCAGGCTTAGATAGCACCATGGACTTCAACTGAACTTCAGGATCAGGTTGCAGACTGATGCTGCGGTTTCAGAATTCTGTGAAGACAGCTCTGTCTGTCTCTCCATCACTACGGTCCGGACAGACATCTGGAGACCGAAACTTGCTGTTTGTTACCTGCTTCTCGTCTGGATATGAGGGAATTAGTCTTTCAGTCTTGCACCGTCTCTGTGTGGGAGAAGGTAAGGCTGGGCTAGTGAGAGTGCTTAGAAAAAAGGTAACCTTTGTATGATGTGGGTGAGTAAATTCAGGGGGTCAGGGGAAAGTTCAGCCCAATGAATTAAATTCTGCTTGTTTGATGTTTTTCACAAGCCTAACGGAGGCCAGTCTGTTTCCTTTCCTGACTTTTCCTGACATAACTGTTTTTTGAGTGTTCACTCTTTTATAACACAAAATTAACTACTGGGATTCTACTGGTGTTAAACTCTTCTGTACTAAAATAATTATTCCTTGTAGAATTCAACTTTTCATTGATGACAAGCGCTTATTTTAGTAAGTAATTTATTATAATGTTTGGACTTTAAGTCTTATTTTTTACTTAAACGTGCAGTGTGTAGAATTTAGTGGCATCTAGTGGAACGGACTTGGCAGAAATGGAAATGGTTTTATTTAGTGTATAATCACCTGAAAATAAGAATTGTAGTGTTTTTATTACCTTAGAATGAGCCATTTATATCTACACAGGGAGCGGGTCCTCTTCCATGGAGCCCACCATGTTGCACCACCATGTTTTTCACACTGGTCCTTTAAAGCCTTTGAGAAACTCTGCCAGTGGCTTCACCTCCGTCCAGTGCTGTCCTTCAAGAGCGTTCTGAATGTTTCTGGAAATTTCTAGAAACTAGCATCATTACTTAAAAATGGGCAGATCTCTGCAGTAGAAACTGGATTTGGTTACAGTATAAATGGACTTTGAGGGAACAAGATTACATCACTTAGTTGGCTCTGATATATTTTAAAGAAACGTTGTGCCTTTTTGTGCTACTGTAGTTATTAAAATGACTAGAGCTGACTTATTAATTGTTTTTGATTAGTCCATCTAACAGTCTAATAGTGAAAATTGTCCGAGACAGGTCCAAGATGGTATCTTGAAATGTCTCGCGTTGTCAGATCAGTTCCAAAGATCAGACCTGAAACCCAAAGATGATCTGTTTACAATAATAGAAAACAGGGAAAAGCGAAAAATCCTCACATTGGAAAAGTTAAAACCAGACAGTTTTTTTTCAGGTTCCAGCTTATCAAGTGAGTTTTCACTTAATAATTGATGGAAATGATAAAATAATTATTGTTGCAGATACATTTTTTGTCCATTGACTAATTGTTTCAGCTCTAAAAAATGAATAATGTATTGAATAATTGAGTAATTTATTGAATTTGTGATATTTTACATTAACCCTATACTTTATAACATTTCATACCTTGTAAACTACAATTGTGTGAGCAGGGGCTGTAACATGACTACAATGGAAAGTCACTCATCATTATTCAAACATTAAGCTTAGGCTTTGGCCCAACCCAGTAGTGTCTAATGCCCCTGATCAATTAGTATGCTACATAGGAGCTGTTGTACTGACTTCTTGTTGCATAACACTTTAACTGCATGTACATTTACCAGCGAGGAGTCCTTTACCTGCTGTTGTTTGATAACTGTGGTGTATTTTAACCATGTTCATGTGAGATAGGGCGCACAGTATTTCCTTGCTGCATTGCTGCCATAAGCACCGTCTTCCACTTAAAGAATGCCTCTCCCCTCTTTCTCTCTCTGCACTGATGATGACTCACACTCCAACACACCCTGCAGAAATCTCCTCTCATGCACCGGAGAGAGCGAGAGAGAGAGAGAGAGAGAGACAGAGAGAGAGAGAGAGAGAGAGAGAGAGATGTCCCTTTATGTATGTAGCTCTCTCTCTCTCACACACACACAGACACACACACAATACTTGTTCATGTGTCCTGCTCTACCTGTCTGTTTACAGAAATACCTGTACTCATCAGTATTCTCCATGGTTTCCTGCAGGGTGGAAATGCAGCTGGTGTTTTTGCACTGCTAAACCCTTGAGTGTATTTTGCATTTATTCGGGCAACTTGTTCTCTTACCTTCAACCAAGGGGCTTCAGGAGAGCATTTACATTCATTAGATGCATTTAATACCTCTAAAAAAGAGAAGCCAAACCCTGAATGGCAAAAAGCACAATTTGAGGCTTCATTATTTCTACAGGAGTTGAGTATCACATCAGATCAGAATTACTAAACACTGCATCCATAAAGTATTGGGTGCAAAGGTGCCATTTATAGGTTTTCCTCGTGATCCTCTCACCGTAGGCTGCCCTCCAGTGAGGGAGCTAACATTGTGTGACATTTGCAGTGATGCTGAAGTCCGGCCTGCACGTGCTGCAGTGCCGTAGGTCCGTTACCCTCAGGCTTCTGCTTCTCTGGAAATAGAAAAAGAGCAAAGAGACCGAGCGTGATTAATGGCCATATATGTGCAGCTGAAAACACAACAGGCCTGTCTGCCGCCATCTCCTAACACACGGCCCCACAGGCGTAATTACGTAACAGATCTGCAAAGTTGCTCATGCTGATTCTTAATTGCTTTAGTTCATTTATTGTATGTGATTGCGGCTGCGAGGGCTTGTGCGACGCATGCGTGTCAGGTGGGATCACGATCACAGTGAGATGTGAGCGGTTTCAGATTCAGAGTGGTTTGCCCCGCAATGGGTCGCTATCCTCTTATTTACCATGCCCTCTAGTTTAGCTCTCAGGACTGTCTTTGGAAGAAATGTTTTATCTCTCCCCCTCGTGCCAGGCAGGATTTGACTGGCACTCAGTTTTTTTCTATTAAGAATGTGCTATTTTTAGCGCACTGTGTCAAAACACGGCTGTCTCATCCTGTGTATGTGCGCACTGAAATAACTTCCCTTCCCCAGAAGGCTTGAGTGGTCTCTTCAGCTACATGTGCTGAAGCCCTGTTTGCTTTGCTTCACACTGCATGCAGAGCCATTACGCAACCCTTTGCATCAGCCGCGGGGCCACCGGGCCAGAATCGCAGCCAGCTACCAATCACTCTCCCTCTCATCTACTCTTTCCCTCCTGTTTTTGTCTCCTTGTCTGTCTTTCTGTTCTGCCCTGACCCCTCTCTTAGTTCCCTTCTTAGTTCATATTTTTCAAGGTAAAGGAGAATGCGTGGTGCACTGATTTGTGTGTACCAAATTACAGCAGTCTGTGTTTTAGGGTTTCAGTAAAAGCTGTGGATTGCCGTTGGCATGCAGCGTGGTTCTCTCTTGGTGTACTGGAGTGTGAAGGCAGGTCAGTGGGGGCCAGCGGAAGAGGAGAGGATGATCTGTCCTTTGTTGTCAGTGGGCTTCCTGTGCGCTCTTCCTCATCTTAATGCAAAGTAGAAGGTTGTACTTTCAGAAGTGTTGGACCTCGAATGGGCACAGTCTGCAGTACTCCACTAATTGTTTGATCTGCCATATTGCACAGTGCTTCTTGGCAGGTTTAATAGAGACTTGAATGTGCCTTGAATTCTTAATGTGCCATCGGCTGATAACGATAAAGTGTAACATGCAGATCATTGAAATATTCTCATGATAAACATTCACATAGTACCCAGGCACATTCATTGTATGTTTGATGTTTTTCCTGTTGGCCATGTAAACAGATGAGTTTAAGATTTTGTGTATTCTCACTACCTCAGTATATAATGTACATAAGTGTACTGTAGGCGTACATTTACGAGTCAGATTGGTGAGCTGGTGTAGATAATACAAATACTGCAAAAGCAGTGGAAGACGTATTTAGTAGTTTGACATTTTAACACTTCTTCGCTTTCTAGTGGAGAGTTGGGAAGATTAATACATGTCTGTCTGTTAAATAGAAGGCAAGCAGCCAGCAGCCAGTTAGCTTAGCATAAAGACAGGAAACAACTGGATTGTCTTTCACCTAACATCTGCTTCCAGCTAATAAATAGTCTGGCACCTCCTAAATAAAACAGCAAATTATCATTTTTACACTTCAGTCACATTTAATTGTTACATTTTCAAAGAGATAGCTGTTTATTCACTTCCTTATAGACCGACAGATCAATACCACTCTCTTGACTACACCATATGAAGCTAGCTAACCATTTAGCTTAGCTTAGCTTAGTTTAGCTTAAAGACTGGAAACAGAAAAAACAGCTAGTCTGACTCTGTCCAAAAGTTAAAAAAAAAAACAAAAAACAAAAACCCACCAACCAGCATGTCTTAAGCTTAGTAATTAACACATTTTATCTTGTTTTGTTTAATTTGTACATAAACCAAAGTGTACTAACAACAAGTTTTACAAAGAGAAGCAAAGCCAGGCTAGCTGTTTCCCCCTGTGGTAAGATCAACTAATCCGCTGCTGGCTGTAGCTTCATATTTAAGGGCCAGATATGAGAGTGGCATCCATCTTCTTCATCTAACTTTCAGCAAGGAAGCAAATAAGCGTTTTTCCTAAAAAGTTAAATTGCTTTTGTCTGAGTAGTAAATACTGACTGAAGCATATTCTGTGCAATATAAGCAACACATATTATAATACCCATGGAGTTTGTAGAGAGAAATTACAAGCAAATTATGTTCTAGAAATTAAAAGCACATTATGTTCCATTTATGTCCACTTGTGTGTGGAGAGGATGTCTGCTGTGACATCTCACACTAGCTGAACCTTGCATATCAACACACAGCTGAGACTCTATTAAGGTGGTAAATGAGCCTGATACAGATATTTGAAGTAGCTCAGAGTTTTAATTGAATGAAACAGAATGTCAGAGGAGTTGTGTTGACCCTCTCACACTCTCTTTCTCTCTCTCTCTCTCTCACACACACACACACACATTCTTGGCTGCTCTTAATCACGTCTACTCTGTCTGGCGGTCTCCAGGTATATCTTGTCACCTTTTTTTGGGCGGCCATTCACATAAGAGTCAGTATTTGCATCTCAGTCCTAAATTGACCTGAGACATGTTTTTCTTCTTCTAATAACTTTCATAATTAATCTCTCTGCCTGTAAAAATCCAGTGCATTGCAGTCAATTAGACCTGGGAAAACAAAAAAGTCCATTACGACTGTTATTGTCATGTAGACATTAGACTAGCTCTCTATGTCTCCATTCCGCCTCCATTCGCCCACCTATCTGTTTTGGACACTTCAGAGTCAATTTTTCCAAAGCAAAAGCAAAATTGGAGTTCTTTTTTTTTTTTTGTCCTGCTGAATACTCAAATTGGAGTTTCAAGTATTAGAAATAGAGAGTCCAATGATTGACAGGTTGGAGTATTGTTTTTCTGCTGTTTATCCTCTCCCCTATGTGCAGGAATCAAAATCCTGACAGCCCCTTTCTGATCCCTGGATGAGGACCAGCGAGCATATTGACAATTGAGCCTTGTGCAGCCGCAGCCATCTACTCCAGGCTGTTGTTTATATGCTAATGCCAGACTCTCTCTCCCGCACGACCGCCTCACTCTCTGTTGTGGTGTTGGCCGTGCACAGCAGGCTTTAGCTCCTCATATCAATCTTAACTTATTTAGTTGGACTAAAAGTGACACCTTTGTGCAGAATGTCTGTGAGATCCTGATATCTGTTAAATTTAGTTTACCAGGAAAGGTGCGCTGATTGCGAAATTTACTTCACTGTGGCTTCTGGGGAGTTGCAGACTGAAACAAAATTAGTTTCAGATTTGCAGTCCTCATTTACCCTGGAGTTATGGGGCTCTCTGCTGTAAAGATAAGTAATTTGTTTTCAATTGAGACTCAGCAGGGACGCCTCCTTATTTGTGCTACTATGTCTGTATGACTACAATGTCTGTGAAAATTTGCAGGTAGATTTTCTGTTACTCATACATGTATGTTTTACTCCATTAACTAAATTCCACAAGCATTTATGTTGATATAAAATGAGTTGAAATACTACTTTTCATATTAGAATTATTTTTGTGAGCTTTAACTGTTGATCTAATTATTATATAATGCTGCTGATCAATTCATTCATCAAAATGTCCTTGACGGCACAATGAAAGTAACTGATCTATTTTTAATTCGCCTTCTTGCCTGTTTTGTTGTTATGCTTTCCCCACAGCGTCCATTGCAAACACTATGATAATAATAGAGCTGAATGGAATCAGTGTGTATCTGTTGCTTGCATTATCTGACCACTTGTATGATTTGGCACTTGCTGTTGTGGGCAGCAGGTCCTGTGTTGCTACTCAGGTAATGACCAGTAATTGAGTGTCCTGTAAATTGGCAGTGATGGTTAGAGAGTGTCTCCCAGATGGGAGGCAAAGGCGTCTGTTTCTTGTGCGATTGTGCCAGACTCCTGTGGGGTGAAAGCCTCACTCTTTATCTCCTCCTGGGCACCACCTGTCTTCCATTACTGGACACAGGATCCCTTCACCCACACCCTAATGTTGAAAACTCCTCACTGTCTGTTTTTTCTAAGGCCAAAAGCCAAGTCTGACACCTCATAATAATCAACTCACACACAGAAAGCCTTTTCTAAGTCGCAGCCAGATGATCCTCGACACCAGGCCTACCTACGACCTTCCTCTCCATTTTCCGCTTTCTCTGGCATTAAGGAGCCATTAATGGACACATCTGCGGGGTCAGGCTGACAGCAGCTCTTGGCAAGCGTCGGACTAAAGGGAGGGATGTGAAAGCTTAGTGCTGAAACTCAGGTTAGAAAAGGCAAGGATCTGTTTCATCTCCACCTAAATTAAACAGGAAAACTCCTGTGTTGTAACAGCCAGCTCTAACGGTTTACCAGCAGCTTTGTACACGCTATATTTTGCCAAAATTAAGTTTTTTCCCCCTTTGACAAAGGATATGAAAGTTAAGGTGTACTCATTATATTGGCTTTGCAATCTGGAGAGCAAACTAATTGGTCACCAGCTGTTGAAATGTAGTTAATGAATGGAAAGGGAATGGAGAGCTGTTCTCTCTGCAACCAGTACAGCTCCTCCCTGCAGGATGGAGCAGCATATGTCTGTGGCTCTGGCTCAGGATCAAAGCGGGAGACAAGCCACCTCAGCTGGTGACAGCCCCTTTGCCTAAAACAGTCTGAACTCTCTCTGTGTGGGGCAGGAAGACGGTTAAATTAGCAGCAGCCAGTGTAGAATAAGTAAGAGTTTATCATTACATTTTGTTGAATGTGCCTTTTAAACTGAGGCAAAGAAAGGGGATGTACCACCAGAGCTTTTGGTAGATACTGCAGACTGTACTTCAAAGTCTGCTGCCGTCATGCTATGAATCACGATGTGAGAACAGCATCAGTACTGACGTGTTATTGCTATCTGATACAGTAGAGCACAGCTGGTAATCCGGTGGGTGAAAGAGGGAGTCCCTGTGCCGCTGTGACTCCTGAATCATTTCATAAATGATAGGTGTTGGTGAAATTACTGGACATAATTGTCACAGCTAATGATAAACAATCCTTTCTGGGCCAAAGGCTGCACTAGTTTTGATCTGAAGGATCACTGTATAGCTCGTAATTATCCATCTTAGTCTACCTTGACATTTCATAGGTCAGTGATTTTGCATCAGCAGGGACATTGGGATAACACTGGATCAGAACAAATAGGACAGCATGTAATATTTTGTGTTATAATCAGCTTATCTGGTTGGGGCCCAAGTGTGCAGACAAACAGGCAGCCTGGTTCGATGTGAATTAATTTGATCATGGCAGGTTTACGAGATTCTCTTTCTCTGTTGGCTTCTGACGGAGAGGGACGCAGATGTGAGAGCACAACTCCCCATAGAAGAGGAGTGAGTGATTCTGGCAAAGTCATGACAGCATGAAGGGAAAGATGGCTGCTCCTTTAACTCGTTTTTGCCGAGGCATTGCTGTTTTCAGATTTGTCTGGTGGAGTTTGTCTTCTGTCTGTCTGTGCCAAATAAGAGGATAAAAGAAATGCTATGTATCTTTTACAGCTATATATTATGTGATTTATATGGCATATATATTATTAAACAGGAAAAAAATGAGTTTAAATACCTGCAAGACTATGTTATAAAATCATTGCATTCCAGACACATGTGGCCAGATCAACTGCTATTTGGTCTAACCTAACTGCTTTATTCGTATTTATTTTGTGCGACACTTGCCATTAACCTTCAGGTAATGATTGCTAAAAACATCTTGTAGAATAATGTACTGAAGCTTTCAACATGGCTCCATATTATTTTTTTACAGTGTGAAATGGTTTGAAATGATTTGTTGTGTAGAGTGTCTTTGAGTTGTTTTGATGCTCACAGATGAATCAGTAGATCCATATTCACAAAGAGAATATGAACCAAGATAAACTGATGCCCTACATCTATGGGCAGTCTAAAGTAATGATTTCATATGAGCAACCTAATTGCAGGCTGTTAATGCCAACTTGTTCTCTCTGTGAGTGTGTCCATGGCTGCTAAAATGAATAAACAGAGGCCTCTACTGCGGATAATGAGTTTGCTGCGGCCGTCAAGTACCTGGATTTCCTGTGTGTACAGTTTCATATTAGTGAGTCTTCATTTGTTCTCCTGTGTTTGCTCCCCTGCTCAGTTACCAGTGTTGACACTGCCTCCTGAGGGTTGAACACTCTGTCCTGACGGTTCAGAGAGCGGTCCATCATCTCAGCAGCTCGTCTACCTGCACGGCTACTGGCCACTCTAATGAGAATGAGCCGGCCATGAGGCGTGATACTACACATGTCTCTTGAATGGTTTGCAGCATTTATTCAAGCAATGCTATAGCCTTTTTCCAATATAATATGTAAACATTTTTATCTTGAATTGAGGTTGATATGACTATGTCTATAATAAGTCTAACAACACTTGAAATCTAATGTGAATGCAAGCTGATAGTCTAGCTCTGTAGCCTAGTAAACTATGACCTGGATATCACAACCTGCATTCCTATTAAATGCTTGCTGGGTTGTTTACTCTCTGAAATATCAGTCCCAACAGGACACCTCATTGTGATTTCAGCCCCGAATGACTGATTTTGGAAATTGGAATACAATTTGCAGATTTTTTTTTTTTCAGAAAGATGAAATTGTGGAAATGTTCAGAAATTGCAAAGCTGTGGGGAAAAATGTGAAATGTTTGGTGGAGAAAGTCCTACCTGTGAAAAAAGTCAGAAGTTGGATTATTGAGGTTGAGTATTGATTTTATTTAACCTGGGTTAATTACGTATTTTGAAGAAAAGATTGTTTTGTAGAAAATGGCATTCAGTGGAAAAAGTTGTGGGAATTTGACATTTTTTTTCATTTGCAATAATTCTTTCAATGATCAAATATTCCTTGAGAGACTTAAATTTAGGGCCTCATATACACCTGGTATGGACATGTAATCTGTATCTGGATAAATTCTGGATAATGACATCTGATCCATAGGTCTTTTCATTTACAGCTGGTATTAAAATGTCTTCTCAATTGTACCCCCATTATGCTTGGATCACAATATGTAAATTAGTTACAGGCGGACCTGGCGGATGATTGTAGCTATTGTGGGGCTTCCTTTAGCTGGCAGAAAGAGGAGGAGCTAGGTACTTTTCAACTTACTTTATTTCTCATGAATGTGGTCATTCTGTGCAGTTTGCATTTACACCTGGCTGAGATCCGATCACAATGCGAGTCTGACCACCTCCAAACGTGTCCGGCCGATCCGATCGCATTCTGATCACAGTGCGTTCTGAGTGCATTTACACCTTCACTGTTTTTCCTTACCCACATACAGATGGCATTTTATAGCCAAGTGTAAATGGGGGTATAGATGTTTGGAAGGAGAGTCAAATGAGATAAGTGCATATTCACCTGTCATGTTATGTTTCTAGTTTAAGAGAATTAAGCTTTTGTGTGTATCTATGTGACTAAGTCATCCTCTGCACTTCTGTGGATCTCTATTGCACTATTGTTCTGCAATCTCTGATAAAATGGAAAAACAACATCACTTCGTCTTGGTGCAGGGAGTCAATCCCCAAATTTACAGTCTATATAAAGAACATATTTTCCCGCCCAAACACTTGTACTTTGTTCATGTTTTGGTCATACAGGTTTTTACGGGAACTGTCTTTTGTTAAGAGGCGTTTACTGCTCTGCTATGAGAGATGAAGGTTACCATGTGAACTGAATGACAGTCTGCAGAATCCTGGCCAGAAAATCCAGCTGGGGATGAGTAAGCCTCTGTGTCTGAGTGGGCAACAGCAGTGGGCTTCCAGCATTTGCTTGGTTGCAGCAGTAATCATCAGATGTTCTCTGTGGACTTTTAGTCAGCGAAATGGTTTCAGCTGCCAAAACACAAAAATAAAACCTGTTTATTCTCCGATCATACTGTAGTTTCTCTCTATATCACGCTGCATTATTGAATCCAGCATTGTCATGTGTCACACAGGCAGATGAATAGATATCACAGCAATGCATAACACCTTCCTTTATCCCTGTAGGAGACTCTTGTGGCTGCACGAGTCATTGTTTAGTTTCTATTATCAAGGTAAAAGTCTCATCTGACATCTTGGTATTCATGCAGTGGGATTATCAGATTTACCATCCTCTCCCCAGAGACTCTCATACACATTGAGCCTGCTCTTTTAAAATTAGCCCCTTATTCCTACAGCCCTACATTTTATTATAGTTCATCCTTTTCGTTCTGCTTCCTGTCACTCCCCTTTCATCACTCTTTATTGTACAGGCCTTTGATAGTAGCAGGATAGTTCCCCTTCCTGTTCTTTTATTTGTTTTTCTTCTTGATCTTTCATTCATGATCAGCTCCCTCCCTCACCTCCCCTGCTGTCTCTACAGTATTTCCCCTTCTTCTCTTCTTCTTCTCCTCCGCCCTATGCTCTTCAGTAGTGTGTTAGACTCAAGACATCAGCATGCAGGTAGCGTAGCGTTCGGTGGCTCAGAGAGGTCAGACCCCGGCGATAGTGGCAGTTTCATTTTTGATTCTGCAGCGTGCTGAGACTCGTGGTTCGTGGTGGGGAGATAGAGAGAGTGTGAAAGAAAAAAAAGAGAGAGAGAAAGGAGGAGAGGAAGTGGAATCTAGACTAGGCTACTCCTTTTGCCACTGCTGCATGATGTTTAATATGCCTGATAGAGGATGCCTCGCTGAGGTCTTATACCCGGGACAAAATGCTGCAGAGCTGAGGAGCTTAGACGGTAAATCCTGCCTCCATCCAATTTTTCATTTTGCCCATTCTCCCTTCCTTTTCATTTGCATTCCTATCAAGGGCCTCGCTGCCTTCACGTATCTCTCTCATGATCATACATCCATTCACCATCAGTCTTTCTTTTCCTCTCACCTCACTCATTACCCTTCTCCTCTTTGATCTGTGTGTCATTTCTTTTGTCCTTTATGTGTGTGTGTGTGCGTGTGTGTGTGTGTGTGTATGTGTGTGTGTGTGTGTGTGTGTGTGTGTGTGTGTCTGCATGTGTGTGTGGATGGATGTACTTGTTGACCTCTGGGAGTTACACTTGTTTTTCCTGTAAATCTGTGATTCAGCAGTCAGTCTGCATGTTGCTGAGCATACACACACACACACACACACACACACACACACACATGCACACACACACAGATACACACTTGCAGGCGGCAGACGAGTACAGTATTAGTGGAGTGCAAGCATCTGTGCCTGCGCACACAGACTTAAGCTGTAGGGGTTATGTAACTTACTCTGCCATTTCCAATGATTTGAAATCACAGGGGTTTGCTATGCTGGACTAGATTACTGCGTGTCTGGGCCAGCAGTATGTGCAGTATAGTCAGCAACTACAAACAGTACTGCTGGGAAGCTGGTGGTCTCATGATAGTAACTAAGGGGAATCCTCTCTTAAAGACCTCGACAAGACAATGGTTTGCTAACACTCAACATTGTTAGCCTTTCTGTCAGCCTAAAGGCCTTTCCAGTAGCTGCAGCTCGGCTGGAGAAAAGAAACAAACACACATTATAACGAGAAAAAAGTGTCTCAGGACAATACATATATATATATATATATATATATATATATATATATATATATATATATATACACAGTATCTTAGACAGCACCACTGACATTTTGAGAGGCAACAAATTAGCTGTAAAGCTACAGTTTGTGCCACAGCCTGAGCTTACGTACAGTTTGTTTTTGAGCGTAACTACTCTCGGTAAAAAGTGAAGTGCTTTTTCTTTTGGGTGGCAGTTTTCACATCAGTTTTATTATAGCTCAGCTGAGTTGTAGCATGCTGTGTGACTGCATATATTTTTTAGAGGATAAGCATTCATAGTCATAATTAGATGTGAAGTTAACCTAAAAGATTTAGCAAGAATAACATAGGCTGCTTTAAAACACATCCTGGAGCAAGTTTTACGCCTGTGAATGTCTGTCTATATTTGATATCTCCATCAGATATCTGCTGTTTGCATAGAATTGGCCTCTGGTAGAAAACGTTGGCAGTTTTTTTTTTTTTTTGCTCAGCCATAGGCAGGATTATTAGCCATCATTACGCACCATGCATATTCAACACAACAAGGGATGAAAGACAGAGAGAGAGAGAGTAATGAGGTTACCCCTGCTCGCCAGAGATTATGCACAGAGCTTTCCCAACTACAAAAGATCAGAAGACCGAACGCTGAGAATAGGATGGGGAAAGCCTCCTGTGTTAATTAGTTAGCGCTGAAATAATAGTATCTGAACCTCATTTCATCAAGATGTTGCTGTGCATTGAAGTCACATTAGAGAGTCAGCAACAACAAAAATAGTGGAAGTTGTATGTATATATATATACCACATACTACTTTTGTTGTCCCAGGAGAACTGTCCATGGTGCTGAACACCAAGACCAGTGTGTTCAGAGCTCACAGCTTAGGCTTTGTAGTTTGAATCAGTGCTAGTACAGTAAATAGTAATAAGTTGTCAAGACTGGATTTTATTCAATATTAGTATTGATTTAGAGATTGTGTTTAATTGAAAGAAAAAGGAAAACTGGGGAAGTTGCTTTCAGCAAAAGAGCTACTGGAAGAAGTATACATAGATAGAAATATAGATAGAAATTTTATTGACTTTATTGGTACCGAGGAAAATTTAGGATGTACATTATGTATTGGCATCATCATTCTGTTATTAAGCTACGCTAGCGGCATCGCTCTAGGTATGTCTGTCCACATTGGTCCAGACTAAAATATCTCAACAACTATATGATGGATTGCCATGAAATTTTGTACAGAAATTCATGATCCCCAGAGAATTAATCTTACTGACTTTGGTGATCCCCTGACTTTTCCTGAAGCGTCACTGTGATATTTTGGCGTGTTCATCTCAGGATAAATTGTAATAACTCTGATGACTTTTAATCTAGGAAGAGTGAAATGTTGAAAGTTGGACAAGTGAGATATGTAAAGCTACAAACAATGATTATTTTATTATTTATTAATTTGTCAATGATTTAGTTCTCAAGTTCCCAGACAGCAATCACAAGTTCTAATAGATAAGTTTTACATTTTACATTTGTGAATCTTGCCACAGCCTAAAGTTAAACCATAACTGTTTTTGGAGAGCTTGTACCACTCACTAACATGGAAAAAAAGTTGTCAAGTCATTGATTTTTAAAGATGTTCTGCTATTAAACAGAATGTGAAACTCCTGCTGCATACACTGTATAAGAGACATGGAGGCAGTATAGATCGCTGTGGATGCACCTTCGTCGTGCATGCATTTGCATTAGTGTCACTGAGGCACGAGTGCTAGATCTAGCCTAAGGGGATGGTCTTTCTCATCTGTCTTCATGTGCTGTGCAGTAAACGCCTCTTCACTTATACAGGAGCTCATTACTCACAATGGCAGCCATTTGAATCTTTTATCAGAGGGATTTTTAATTGAACATTGGCAAATGTGTTCCAAACAAATGGGCCTCAGCAAGCCTGAGAGCTGTGTGTGTGTGTGTGTGTGTGTGTGTGTGTTTCCGTGCGCAAGTGAAATATTCATCGTGCATGTTAGTGCGACGTCGTAGCCGTCTGCTTCTGAAAACTGTACACATTAGATACCAGCCCACATGGGAGCTGGCAAGCTGTCTGCGGAGGCTTTGTGTGATTCACTGAAAGGAAATCATGGTAGTGTGCTTTATATTTTTTATATGTATTTTTTTTTTTTTAACATTTCCAATTTTTTTCAATCATTTTCTATTTTTTCACATTTTACTCTTCTTTGACTGTATAACAAGGAACCAGACTGACTGAACTGTGTCTTTGTTTTGTTTTTCAGCAGTGTCTTCTGTTTTTCAGTAGCGATACTAAGCTCAAATTCTCTCTTTTGCAACTTTTGGTTAAATTTAATTTAACTCAACTAAGAATTTTACTCGATTACATTGTTGAAAAGCCTTACCTTAAAGGGGACATATTGTGTATTTTGTGATTTTCTATCATTTATATAGTGTTATGATGTTGGATATCTATGCTAAACATGGTCAAAGTTCCAAAACTCAAGGTTAATGTATGAAGAACTACTCCCTGCAAGTCCAAATCCAGGGCTTTAACCTGCTCTGAACGCTACATTTGCAGCATTTTTTTCTACCTTGCTGATGAGCTGATAAATGGCTGTATTTTCCGTAGCCTTTGTTGCTATGGGTGTTGCCAAGGTTTTTCTATGCGTTGTTTGCTTTGTCCACTCACATATTTTTCAATTTGAATATATACGGATGGATTTGAGAAGCTAGGTTTTCGAGTAAAGACCGAGAAAAAGTAATGAAATCCTACCACTATAGTTTGTTTCATGGTTTGTTGACATAGCCTCCACAGCTAGCAGATATCTGCAGAGGGGCAGCTTCCAAAAGCTGACCAGTCAGAACAGAATGGGCTACTCAGGAGGGGGGCCTTAAAGAGACAGGAGCTTAAACGGCCTGTTTCAGACAGAGGCTGAACTGAGGGACTGCATAAAGGGTCAGCATGAGTTAAATAAGGAGTTTTTTTTAACTGTAAATCATAGAAAAGATATTCCAGCAGAGCCCCAGATTAAAAATAAAGACCCGGAAATATGCACAATATGTACCCTTTAATGTTATTAATTTCATGCTCTACCCTTACTCTTACCTTTACTTTAAACAAACCCCACCATTTTAAAACAATATTTTAAGATCCTTAAGCATAAATTAAATTCTAAATCATAACATTAACCATACCTTTATCTTTACTCTCCATCCTAAATTTAATTACTGTACTTACCAGGAGATTTATTTTCCACCCTTTTCTGTCCTTGTGAGTGCTTTGGCTCTCAAAATGATAAAAGCATGTGTAAAGCAAATGTACACATACATATGACTGAGCAGGATCACTGTTGGACAAGCTACGACAGATAAGGGGTCAAAGATTTAATCATGACAACTGTCACTTGCTTGGGGTGAAACGCCACAAGGTTACAGATCAGGAAAGGGTCAAAGCTTGTTCTTCCTCCTTCTGCTTGTTCAGTTCTCTGACCTTATTGCTCACTGTCTTATTAATTATTGTCACCACTTAGAGGTCAAGAGGGGAACCAGCAGATGTAGCAAAGTAAAACTGTCTTCCATTTGAATGGATTCCAATATATATTCAAAGTCCAACCAAGCTGTGAGCATTGGTACGATGAAATGCACATTCACGCATTTTTCACACACAGTATGTATTATGTGCTGTGGGCTCTCCGATGGTGCTTATTTTAGTCTTGCTCAGGGACACGTGGTGCCATGCTACAGTGCCAGAGTGCGTGTGTGCACGCTGGTAGACACACATAAAATTCTGTTTAATTCTATACGCTAATCTTGGAACATCCAGCTGCACTTTCACTCCCATCCATAGCAACAATGTGCAGAGGATCTGGTTGGTGATGTACTTTCATGTATTTTGTACTGTAAAAGCAGTACAGTGGTGGTTTATCCTTGAAATTGATGCCCATAAAGAAGGTGTGTATTTCTGTATAAGTTGGATTAACCTACACTAGTGAATGCATCCAAACTTGCCAAAAAAGTGTTAACTTTTGTTAACAATCACAATGTGATAAGGCATCTCCAGAGCACGATTGAACACCCAGGCAGCTTAGATGGGGATATCCCATATCTAGCTCTCTGCTCCTAGTGAGAAGCCAATGATGATGATTTCTCTGAACAACACTGATAGACTAAACAAGTCAGATTTGAGTCATGTTGTGGCTCTAATCGCACACTGTGAAAAGAGGTGAACTTCTTTTCATTGTATTTCCAGCTAACGCAGCATTCAGCTGTCAGCTCAGTTAAATGGCAGCTTGATGGAAACATAACAGGCATTCAAAAATGTCGGAAGAGAATATTAGGTGTCAGCTAGATACTGACTATGACTGATGATAGAGAATGCAATATACAGTTTATATGGTGTATTGTACATGAGGATACATTATTAAAGAATTAAAGTTTGGTCTGTTGAGATTATATTTCATTTAAATGGGAGAGAGTGAATAAACCTTTCAAACAGTAAACTTTTTGACATGTTACAGCAGAGAAAGCACACATGTAACTGACATGAAGGTTGCATTTCATTTACTTTGTTTGTATTTTTACTTTATCAATGACAGGGTGCTGATAATGTGCATGCTAGTCGTTTCAGTGGTATGGCTTATTGTTATTAGTAGCACCTGAGATTTTCCTGCTATGATGAGTAGAAACTTCTGCTGTGAAAATGGACAAATGACAATAAAAATATGTGAAAAATGGGGAAACAAGAGACATCCAAGGCAAGGCTTTTAGTTGTTAGTTGATGTTTTTTGCCATGCTAGCAGTGTTGTCAAGGGATCCATTCAATGATTGGGCACTTTGGTCACTTTTGGATGGATTGCTATTAAATTCGGTACAGATATTCATGTGTTGTGCTGTGTGTAGTGCTAATTATCAAATTTCCAACCTCCAACTTGCATGGAATGCAGCATTATTACAGCCTTATGGAGCCGCTAGCACAGAGCTGCTAGTAAGCCCTTGCCTTGTTAATTCAAGAGTGACCAGACTGATTAAAGGCAGACTTTGTTTGATCTCTTTCATCAAATTATTCCTAGAAGACCACACCCTACATCCTCCCAACATTTGAACTTTAGAATCCCAGCCTCCTATCTGTTTTCTGACAACAAAAACGTTTTGTAATATCTGATAGATAATCTCTGAAAATCTCTCTCTGTCTGCGCACACACATACATATACACATGAACGCACACATGTTCACACACATACACCCACACGCCTAAATACTGCTGAATAATGAAATGCTCCAGCTCTCTCTCTCCCTGCCTAGTTTCACTGAGTTCTCTCAGGAAGCTTCTGTTCCTGACAAACCATAGCAGCCGCCCTCTGCTTTCTTCTCTCCCCAGGAGACTGAGATCAGCACCAGAAGGAAGGAGTGTGAAGCACTTGAGGCAGAGGTGAAGAAAAAGAATCAAACATGTCAGACTTTGGTAAGTGCTCCAAAAATATACCTTGGCCTCTGAGTGAAAGGACTGAGGCTACAATTGATTTGTACCTGAGAGCCTTGCTCACTATCATCATGCACAAATGTCCCCTGAGAAAATGAGTGGCGGTCTACTGTAATGATAGCTTGGTTCACAGGTGGTGATGACTGAAATTGAAAAATGGGAGCAGTTAACTGTAATATACAGTGTCTCTGTGTAGATTTTTTTGTTAGCATGAATGCATTTGAGAATGAGAGCTACACTTTGTAGCATTATTTTCTCTTTTTGTTGTGAAGAAATAAAGTAGTGCCGCTATGTACAGTATACAAACAATGTGCACATTGAAAGTGCTGCCCTCAGGCTGTGGCTATATTGGTTTCTTTGGTGTGCAGTTCATGGAGCTCTGTGCAACACTGTTCTCTAAGTATACAGCACACTATGTGTGTTCTACATGTAAAAAGAGGATCAGAGATGTGTTAGACAAGTGTTATATTTTCAGATGGTGTTTAGTGCCTCTTCAAGGACTTTTTCCTACAATGGTCCAGAAATGTCATTCTGCCTGCTGGAGTGGCCTTGATTCAGGACAAAAGGCAAAGAAAAGGGAAAAAAAGATGAAGTGGAAAAGCAAAAAAAAAGTTCTTGATTACATGTCTAATCTTGACTTTTTAGCATTTGGATCCTCAGTGTCCTGGGTTTGAATCATAGAAATATTTTCTCTATATGTTTGCACTGTTTGCACAGGTTTGCTTCACTTTCAGATGTCCCTTTGAGTGATGTTGCTGATTATCAGAACTGTAGACTAATCAACCAGTATGCCTCTACTTAGATGTTTCCTGTGGAGCTTTTGGCCACTAGTAGTGCAGCAGAACAATGTTTTGACAAGCGGGTCTCTTGTAAACAATACAAGTTTCACACAAAAAAACAACAAAAAAACAAATAATTGAAAATATTTTATGTGGCAGGAAATGTATGTAACATGTTTATAAGGCTTTAATGATACTGAATATAGACAAAATTGTGTTTATTTACAGTAGAAACTCCACAGGATACAGATACAGTATACCCATATTTACTGTAGCTGTTGTGAAATATCTGACTTCACATTTGTATAGTTTTGGGTTAAAATAAACTAAAGTTAAGTGCTGATCAGTGACAGCGTATTCTGTCATTCTGTAAAGAAAAGAGGATAATTTGCTTGAAATTATGAAATATACATGTATGTGCAGTGTATGCAATGTAATGCTGTAAGTCAAACTCATTTCTACCCCAAAATGGGGAAATAGCCCTATGTTGACATTTCAATTGGATCCCCTCTGAGTAGCAGATCATGAAAGACTGTCAACTTTGGTGCTGCTGAGTGGAGGGTTTGTTGTCAGAATCAGGCTTGTAAGCTCAGGTAACAGCAGCAATTATTGCCCTGTGTTGTTGTATTACTTTAGTCAGAGACAAGAGTCATCAGGCTCTATCAGTCTCTCACAGCAGGAGCACATCAGAGAAGTAAATCACAGCATAAATAAAGTGAATGGTTCTGATCTTAGGGGTTTTACTATTACAGTTATGGGAGTCCCACTGAGCAGAATGACAAATCAATTTTTTATATTATTATTATATTACACTGAGATGGAGAGGTCTGCTCAGCACACAGCTTCTGTTATAGTTTATTCTGAGAGAGAATGACATATTGCTGCTATGATGTTCCAGTAGTGGTTCTCAAAGTGGGGTCCCCAAGGGGCTCGGCAGCAAGATGTTGAGTTTAATTTTAGTTGAATTGACTAGAATTTTAGAGAATATGTAAGTGTAGAGATTTATACAGAGCCTACGGTCTGTGGTTTGGGAGTCAGGAAGAACAACACAGGGTGCTGTATGATTGTGAAAGTTGGAAGTTTAGCTTTGTGTAAAAATGATACATGTTTGTAACCTGTAGGAGCAGAAGTCAGCACCGAGTAGCGCAGGTGTCCTGGACTGAGATTTTTCCTATGAAAGGCAGGAGCTGGAGGGATTTAGCAGTAATTCAAATGGCACTGTTTGGTCCTAGACCATTTGAATTCATTCCCTCATGCCCCCAAGCCCACTTCTTTAGATGAGCTGTCTTTGTGTGTGGCTCTCTGCCCCAAATAAACACTCCATTAGGACTGTTTTCTTTGCTGCCCTTCTCTCACATTCCCTGCCCACAGCAGCACTTCCCTCCTCGCCCATTGTCAGCCTGCTGAGTCCGGGGGGAAGCTACCCAAAGGACAAACTGTCCCCAAATGGCGTGCTGAAACGGCGGGCTGGTCTCCACAGACTGCAGCACAGCTCTTATCTCCTCCCGCACTGAGCCCTGAGAACAGAGGCAAACACAGACAAGACCAATGAGCACTATTGTGAGGGGATGGTGAGTTGACAGTAATGTCACTCCCTGTTTGGTCTAAACTGGCTTACCTCTCTCTCTCTCTCTCCTCTGTTTTTCTCCTTCTTAATCCTCTCCGTCTCAGGTTAAAGTAAAGAGTGCACATACAGAATAGGCTGCTCAGTGCAACTGCTCTGCCGGTGGATTTTTAACAATCTATTCACCAAACACTGACAGCCTATACAGGAATATACATAGATTTTTCTTACCAAGTGTTGAAATTCCAGCTGGTGTTAATTCCTTGTCTCCTCAGAGTGACTTCAGCTGTCATGTATATAAACACATAGTCTGAGTGAGTGTGTGAATGACAGTAAACACAGGCATAGCCATCTGGCACCTCCACCTTCCTGGGTATCGAGTGTATAACTACAGACCATCAGCTGAGTATGACTGTGCTACCCTGTTACCATGGCGACAAGCATCAGCTTTGCCAGTGTCTCTCGAATATGTATCACAAGACACCATGTAACACAATTTTTGTTCCTGGGTAGAAAGTGTTATTTCCTAATTGCTTGTGCTTAAAAAGTATAGAAAATGGCTGTTATTCCCTTCAGACTTTGCTTTTGTGACCTTTTGAAATTAATCTATTTCCAGTGAGAAAATGGGCAAATTTGCACATTTTCATTCACATAAAGTCAGAAAAACAACATGAATCAAAATAGTACATGTATTTATACTAAAATTATACAAAATTGACCACAAAGAATGACGTGTTTTTCAAGGTTTACAATTACACTGTAAATGACTTTCATGAATCAGCCCCCAAATATAGTCTCCCATCATCAAATCTGCTGATTCATATGTTGTTTTTTCTGACTTTATGTGAATGAAAATCTGCAAATTCGACCGTTTTCCCAACGGAAATAGGTACATTTCAAAATATCACTGTCCTAGTCACAAAAGCAAAGTTTGAAGGGAATAATAGCCATTTTCTATCATTTTTAGGCATAAGCAATTAGGAAATAACACTTACTACCCAGGAACAAAAAAACAAGTAAAAATTTGTTACACAGTGAGATCAATGCTGAGGCAGACAACAGACAAACTCAACAAGTCCAGGAACCGGACTGTGTCGCTATGCTCTCAAATTGAGCTCAATAGCTGGTGTGAAGTGCCTCTGTGGTCAGCTTGGCTTTCATTATGAGCTGTTTGTAAACACAAACACCTTCTGTCAAAAGCGTGATTGGCAGCTCTTGTTACTCGGGCACATGGCATGCATTGTATGAGCCAATGTCAGAATTCAATTTCAAGATTGCCTCTTTTCTCTTAATGTTGTTAATTCCAACATGTATTAATATTTTCAATGTTTTGCAGCCCTTTGAGATGGTTTTGTACTGTATGCTTGTTCATTCATGTACACCGCATTTTGTAGTGCTGGAGGGAAACACCGGTGTGTACTGTTTAGGTGATGCAGAGGACAAGTCATGTGTAAGAGAAATACACCATGTACTCATACTCTATAGTGCACTGTGCATCTGATGTGAGTTCAATTCGCTGCACAATTAAAAACAGTTGAATTACATTTTAGGCATTTTGCCGGTCCACAAATGTACATAAAATGAAATACTACCATATATACTGTATATACTATGTCTATAGTACAGTAGTGATTGGCTGGTTGTTGTCTATACTGAACAAGAGCAATTTGATGCTGCTTACACTAGCTGAGTTTACAGAACAGAGAGTAAGTGGGTGAAATGTTTGCTTTGCTCATGTGTTAAATGGCACGGCTGATTCATCTATCAGGCTTGTCGAAAATTAAACGCACAGCTCCGGCATACCAGGCTGAGTCAGACCGTGTCTGGACAAAACATACAGCTGCCTCTGCACTGCTTTCATACAGAAGAGTAACTCAGGTACTCTGCACTAGATCGGCTTAATTATTTTGTTCCAAAGCGCACTGTCTGTTATTCATGAAACGACCCTGGTTCATCAGGAATGAATAGAACACATTTAAAAGAATTTCCAGTTTATTATTACACATTCATAATGGTCAAATATATGGCCTTTGCAATGTGATAGCTAAAGTGACCCGCCTGTTTCTGTCACTTACACTTGCTCCTGACATACAGTTGATATGGTAACATCATAACATATGGCTTTGCTTTTGTTGGCAGTTTGTATGTACATGCATGTGTCTCTATTAACATCAGGTGTACTATTAATCTTTAGAAATTATTTCCTTAAAGATTTCCTGTGGTGTAACTTTTGTTTGTCTTACACAAAAAAACTCCACAGGGTACCATTTAAATGAACAGAAATAATCTATTGACACAGATTTTTCACTTGTATTATGTTGTTTATGTCCTATTGTTTGCATCATTCAAATCTCAAATTGCAAATCTCCCCTCAGCAGGAAAATCTCCGGTTTTCAGCTGAATAATGTTGGAGACAGCTCAATATAGGCCACAATGTATTCTGCATGGAATTCTCTTCATCATTGGGCACACAGGCTCTCTCCGTAAAAATGTGTCTTGCCAAGGGATTATGACGTATGCTGATCTGTTTAAAGCGTTAACACATCAACAATGCAGGACAAAGACACAGCTGATTCTCTGTGTTCAAGACAATTTGGTGTGCATCATCATGCGCGTGTTGTCGGATCCAAATTGCAAAAAGGATTTCAAATGAGGATGGCAGTCATGTTGAAATGCTTAAATCAACAACAGGCTTGAATTTCAAAAAGTACTTTAGCTGATTGTTCTGTCAGTGTATATACAGTAAAACGCAGGCCTTCTGTTTTTTTTTCAGTGGCTGTTTGTCCTTCAGAATGAACACCTGGAGGCTTAGCCAGCCCACATTAGCTCTTAATTGAAGGATCAATGGATATGAATAGGAATGTCAATGCAATCTAGTGCTTGTACGGGAAGCATTAAAATGGGTACAGTTGATGCAGGTTGAAATGCCAATAATTCTTTGGATGTGACAGAAATGAAATTAATGGAAAAGCAGCAGATCTCAGATGTGACTTTGGTTCTGTCTTCAGGCTGTTGTTTACTTATGACTGCTTGTCCTTGACAGTATGCATCCTCTGTGGTGTGTGTATGCACATTTTGTTCATGTTTGAGCCATATCAGAGGTCCATATCATAATGTATTGTTGTTTTATTGCTGTTATTTTTTGTAGTAGTACTGGTAGTGGGAAAGCTAGTCATATATATTATTGTACAAAGTGAAATAATGATATGTAGTTCATAGTTAGTTTTTTATCCCCTTGATTTATGAAAAGAGGATGACCACATAGTCTAATTATTTAATTATCAGCAACGTTCTGACCACACAAGTGTCAAATACATCTTTATGTACTGCATATACACCACCCAATAGCAAATTTACAAGCAATTGGTGACATCATAAACAATTAAAAGGTACGCTTGAGTTCATCGCAAACAATAGGCTGGTTTCACAGCAGACATTTATTGTAAGAGAAACACAGGTGTTACTAATAACATTAATGATGGATCTGTTTTATTCAAGTGTCCCAGTAAGCCATGACATTGTGACGGCGAGCTAGCATGCACAATACAGTGACCGTGAAACCAAAGCAACTAATTGGAATTCAGCCATCATTAATGTTATTATTTATACCTGTGCTCTTCCAGTTATTACATTTCAAATTGTCTTTCATGAAAATAGCATATTGCCCTGACTAGCACTGCCAGCATTTTTTCTAATTTGTTGTGCATTTCTGCCAGACAACTCATGCTGAGTTATAATGCTTTAAGAGCATCAGTGGGGAAAAGGAAAATTGCTTAAAATTTCTCTAGTCTCTTAACAAGTTTACAATTGCATGCATGTTAGTTTTCTATGTTTACTCCTGTCTCCATTTGTCCACTGAAGCAACCTTCATAAGTAAAACATAAGAGAACAGGAGCACGGGCCATTAAGAACCACTGTATTTACTGTAAATGTATCATGCATGAGCCAGTAGGTTTCTTGGCTTCCCATAAGAACAACACTTGGCCTACATGCTGCTGTAGCTGCAGTGAATTGCACATCAGAGAACTCTCCATTTGACACTGCAAATTGCATCCACGGCATGCCTCACGACTGTTGATTGAATGTAATTAAGTTTTCCTCCTCTGCAATGAAGGATCCCCCCCCCCCCCCCCCAGCTCGATACACTTGGTGGGAAAGAGAAGGGATTGAGGGCTGTGTGTGTGTGTATGTGTGTGTCTGTGTGTGGTAAGGAGGTTATCAGAATGAATGTTTGATTTACATCCACTCACAGAAAGTGGTAAAGAGGAACATTTTCGTGACTTCTGATTACAACCATTCCAGTATGTTAAATACACTGAGCCTATATTATAGCTAATATTATTGTTCCGCTGTAGTGGCGGCTTTCATGCTGCTAAAATGGCATGCTTTCTAGAACATACCAGAGAACCTCGAGCTGTCTCCTCAGATGAATAATGCACAGGCTATCGCTAACAACACGCTGGGTTTGAGTGCTGTGCTCTGGTCTTATCATGGTGACTTCTCTGGCTCTAAACGCTGTTTTCTTTCTGCCTCTTTTGCCTAGGAGAATGAGCTTCAAGATTTTCTCCAGGAGAACAAGCACTTGAGCCTCCAGTTGTTCAGCAATAGCCACAAGGCATCTGAGTATGAGAAGGTAAGAGACAACGAGGCTGTGGTTTTGATGTCTTGACTGCATACACATCACACTGGCACTCCATCTGCACATGTTTTTGCAGGTTTTAAGCTGTGTCATATCTGTGCTAAATCACCAGTTTTTAAGCATGCCAGCAGCATGGCTCTTTGGATGACATTGTTGGTTGGCCAGTTGGTCAGTCCTCTGACTTTGGTCCAGACTGAAATATCTCATCGACTACTGGATGGATTGCTATGGAATTTTGTAACAACATTCATGATGGCCAGAAGATGAATCCCAGTGACTTTGGTGATCCTCTAGCACCACAGTGAGGTTGACATCTGTTGTTTTGAGTGAAAAGTCTTTGCAACTATTGGATGGACTGGCATGAAATATGGTAATGATAATTTCCCCCTCAGGATAAAATGTAATAACTTTGGTGAAGTTTTCCTCTGTTGCCATCATCAGATCAGAATTGGACTTTGTCTAATACTTGGGTTCATGACCAAATACCTGCAAAACTAAATTCCCATCAACCTATGTAGTTTGTAATTGCAGTTTGTTGTTTGTTGTTTTTAGTACTAGCTACACATTAGCCTATTAGCATTGTGAGTATGTTTTCATGCTAGTGTTAGCATTTAGCTCAAACACTGCTGTACAGCCTCACAGAGCAGTTAGCATGGCTGCAGACTAAGTCTTGTTTCATAGACTGGCATCTTTACATTAGCACTACTGTATATCAGATGTAAAACGTAAAAAAGTCAAACATAGCTAAAACTGCCCTTGGATAGCATATAGATGGAGGCGTTTTTTCCAGTTTCCAGCATATCAATGCAAGCAAAAGAGCCTCCAATTCTATAAAAACACCATCACCTTCCTTTTAGCCCAAAGACCTCAAAAGTCTTCTGAGCTGATAACACCACTGCGAAGTAGATCAACAAACAAAGAGCACCAGGTCTCTCTATGGACAGGAAAGCAATTTCCTGAAGGAGTTGATTGGCAGGTAGTTGCTGTTGGGGTTGAAGAAGGGCTGGGATGCTGGTTATTGATGTCTTATCAGGACTGGGGTGGCTCTCGGTGCAGCTATCCTGAACTGTTATCACGCTGACGGATATGAGAGCAGCACTCTGCAGGGCAATGCGGATATTAGCCCTCGCTTACACCCCCATGTTCTGATCCATATCGTCTCTGAATGAACTAGGAGGGGCTGCAAATGGCATCTCCCTCTGCCCATTATAGTCTATTGACCTGCTTCTGCTGAATCCAATATAGTTTCGTTCGATCTGTCTACATTAGGTCTGACAATCACTGCTATCCATGCGCATAGTTTTTACTGTGTGGAGGTGGGCCATTCAGATACAGACTCACTGGTTTCTGTTTGTGTTTTGCTTTGCTGGTGTTTGTTGAAACGCCCTCCTCTAGGAATCATTAGTCATTCATGGCTGCTCTGAGGATGAGACTTTACCACATTATGGCTGCAGGAACCAATCACCTTGTTGCCAATTAGGGGCCTTTAAAAGGCTGATTGAAATAATGATACAACTGGTCTGTGAGTGGGGAGACAGAATATGAACAATAAGAAAAAATAGAAACATTTTTCAGATATTATTCATAATAGCAGTTTATAATAATATAATGTACGTCTGCTTCATTCAATTGAATGCTTAGTGTTTGGTTAACAATGAAGCATGAATAATTTATTACTGTTTTGGTCTACAGCCATGGTAGTGAGTGAATTATGTTACCCTTACATTATTATATTATTTAAAGGCTTTTATCACCGAAACCAGACAGCTCCGACGTCTGTCTGGCTTGTAACAATTTCTGCCTGTCTTAAATGCTTGGAATGCTTTGGGTGGCATTAAAGCAAATCGTTTTTTTACAGTATGGTGCTTAAAATGTACACTGAATACCAGAAAAATTGGAACAGCTGTATAATGGAATACAATCCAGTGCAACCGTTCTACCTTTATAAAGCTTTTAAAGAGTTGATTCAACTTTACAGTCAGTTTTGAAGCTTTGTGGTGTCATTGGATGGGGCCAAATGAACTGCTGCAAGTGTGTGGATATTGTGGTCACTAGTTAATCTGTCTGTATTGTTTCATTTAAAATAACACAGCTATTTAATTATAAAAGGCAGCTGGCTGTACAACTTTTAAAGTCACTACATAACCAACTAACCTAACTTAACTCACCTAACTAGTAGTTATTTTTGAAAGATTCAGACACTTAACACTCTCTATTCCATCATCAGTTCCTTAATGTGAATAAAGTCATTTTTGGTCTGTGCTAATTAGCTCATGTATCATTTTGGTACATTGTCTTTTGCCCAGCACACCCTGTAGTGAGTACACTGTTGCAATTATAGTCGGCAGTGATGCATTTAATGTAAAGCTCATGAAACGGGTTTTATCATTACTAACATGGTCTTATTGGGTAATGGTGGCACAGATTTTGAGCCAGCCTTAAAGCTACTCTTTGTAGCTTTGACTGCTAGTAGTGCTATGGACCAATGTTTTGATAACACAAACATGATGCAATACATATTCCTGCTAATGGTGTCATAATATTCCACTGATTGACAGGCAGTCAATCAGCAGACACAAGCAAAATGCAGGAAAGAAGCAGACTGCATGTAAACAATGCAAGTTTAATTTTTTGTGTTTTGTCCCCCCCCCCCAAAAAAAACTCAGCTTTGTAAATGTTTCATAGGTTAGAAAATGCATTCAAGACATTTGTTTGGCCTTAAAGAAACACACTGTTCCTTTTGGTAAAAACACTGAATGTAAACTGAACTTTGTTTACTAGAGCACCTTTAATATCTTTAAACAGCAAAAGAACATATACACTAAGGTAGATCCAAAACAAAACATAACAGCTTGTTATAAAGAGAAAGGTAGCAGTAAATATATCCATTTATCCATTTCTGTGCCCACATTCTCTTCAGGTTTATAGGGTGAACTCCATATCTCACCATTTTATCACACTGAGGGGTGGAAATTTTAGAGTTTTGGCTCATTAAACTTGTGATTAAAGTTGAAGAATTTGAAAAAATAGGCAGCGCAGGAGACCTAAAACAGTGGAATTAGGGAATGACCTCTCATACCTACAAAGAAAGACATGGACATGCCAATATTCCTAAAAAGGCTAAAAATTTTCCCAGTTATTGTAAGACAGACACTGGGTATTGGGTAGCGGTGTGGAAACCAAATTAAAAATACTACTACTGATGAAACACCCTGGTTTTGACCCAAGGAAAACAAACAGTAGAGAAGCTACACTCTCAAACTCAGGCTCTTTGCTCCTTGCATGTTCTGTCTGCACAGGTGAAGTCTGAGTATGCCCAGCTCAAAGAGACCCTTGGTGCTGTGACGCAGGAGAGAGATTTAGCCCTGTGGGAGAGGAACCAGCTCCAAGGCAAACTGGAGAACCTAGAGCAGGTGCTCAAGGTGAGGAACCCGGCTCCAAGGGCAGGCATGACCCCACTTCCTGTCAGTACTGTGTGCATTTCTGGTAGTTCGTCTATCCCGGGACCCTAATTCAGGTGTTTTTACGGAGCCTAACCCTTTGCCAGTGCCCTTCCCCTACCTGTGCTACACTGCCTCCATCTGGTTATCTTCCGCTATACTGTCTAATGTCCCTGACATGTCTGTTGCCTTCCAGTGTCGTGTTGGGAGGTCTGACCAGGAGCTGTGAAAGAGTAGAAGCTTGGAGCAGTCTGCCCTTCCCCTTCCCTTCCTATTCCACCCTTTCATGTTTTCCCACCCTCCCTGGTCTGTCCCTTCCCACCTTCCCCACTCCCCCCTGCTAGAATTATAAGGTATCACTGCTACGTCTATCTGTTAGGGAGCAGTCCTGTTCAGTCCCATTCTGAATGCTTTCTGTCCACCTCAGTGGCTGTGCTTATCTTTCCCTTTATCCGTGGGCTGCTTACCAGACATACGAATGGTCACCTGGCTATAAGACCACAGCACTGTGGAATGTGATTTTTTGCATGAGGCAGGACAAAGAGTTTGGCTTGATGACGACAGGAGGGGGAGGAAGAGACGATAGAGAGACTGGGTCACCCCTCGCGATGATAATGTCACCTACAAGTTCGATGACATTACCTATCCTAGACCTTAATTTTTATTGGCATGAAAATGTCATTTGCTTCTTTCACCTTACAGTGTCGCAAATATTCACATATAGTGGGAACAGTGATGTGACTGGATGACACAGGCATATTGTGTTATGAAGAGCCAAGCATTCAGTCCCTTGTATTGTATGGCTTCTTTTGTTGTTATGGATGACCACAGATAAGTGAGCACGCTGCAGAGTTTGCTCACCCTTTTCATGTAACTTAAAACCCTGTATTGATCATGCAAAGACAACATCGCTGAGGACAGCTTTTCAAACAGTCCCAGTAACAAGACTTCTAACAGGTATTATGTTACCTAAAGGGGGCAGCAAACCTGACTGTGGATTGATGTAGTTTTTTTTGTTCACACAGCAAAGCATCTCTAGTCCTCATCCATAAGCACCTTTTGTGCAAAATTTGACCTGATCTCTGCCGTAGATCATTTGACATAAACTGTTGCCACATGGCATTTGCTGTGGCATAGTTTATGTCTTTCTTTAAAGGGTTTAAAGGTCAGTACACTGTTAACCAGCCTCTGTGTGTGTGATGTGTGTGTGTGCACATGTAACACCTGTGTTGTCTCTTGAATGTGGAGTAGAAGACTGGAGATGCATTTTGTGTTGGCTCCGTGCCGTTGGATTTTAGTTCCACTAACAGCAGCCCTCTTTATGCCCCCCCACCCCACAATCCTCCCTCCCCGGCTCTCCACCCCTGCACCCCCTGCGGACAGCATATGCGCGAGGCTGCGGAGCGGAGGCAGCAGCTAGAGTTGGAGCATGAGCAGGCCTTGGCTGTACTCAATGCAAAGCAGCAGGAGATTGACCTTCTTCAGAAGGTAAGGGAACTCAGGTTACATAACACTAACAGCACCAGAGGGTCAGGCTTTCTTGTTTGCCCAGCCTGTGCCTGTGTCACGGGTCAAAGAGCTTTTTGTCGGGCACCGGTGCGATACATACAAGTCCAACAAAGGTGAAAGTCAACTCAAAGACTTTATTATTAAGAGCACAGCAGAGAGTAGCACTCTCCATAGGCTGTGGCACTCACCTTTCTCAACATTTTCATCACTAGCACTACTAGAGCTATCCATCGTGCTGTATAAATAAAGTGGATTGGATTGGATTGGATCCACTTAACCCCATCCTTCAGCTGTCTATCACTCTCCAAACCCTGAGTGCTCAACTTTTCAGGAACACTCCTCTTGTTTGTTACAAGCGAGCAAATCAAACATTCAAATCCCAGAGTAGATATGACACTTTTTAGAGGCTTGCTCAAACAAAAAATGCTGGCCGAGGCCATTTGATGGTCGGGCTTCCTCCTCTGTGCGCTGGAGCTGACTGTAATGTCAAAGCAAGCCCGGCAATGTCTGAGATTGCTGATAGTGTGAACGTGATAAGAATTGTCACCAATGCCTTCTCCAAAAACAGTTTGTGTGTGTACCCCAGTGTTGCTGTTGCTGCAGTGTTGCTCTAACTTCACAGTCAGCCTTTCACAGGCAGGGTTCTCAGCTTTTTCTCTCATTAGCAGAAGCTCATTACTGCCTTATCTTCCTTCAGACACTGGCTGCTCTCTGCATTCTCCTAAATTAATTGCCTGCAAAGTAGATTTATGAAATTGTAAAGTCCACAGATGCTCTTCATATTCATGTGGAACACTTGTTTTTCTCAACAGATGTTCCTAGTTCCCAAAAGAAAAATTATTATGCTATGTTTCTATACAGTTGAGTTGTTCTATAATGCACAAACCTTATTCCCCTTGAATGCACTAGATTTATTAATTTATTATTGATGGAACATAAATTTTGTTTAAGATCATTTTTGTTTGCAGAGAACCTTAGTCAAAAATAATGCAGGAAACACTGTTTCTCTGACAATTTACTTGAAGTTACCACTATATAAAGAGACCTGCACTGCAATGTACTGCAGCCACAAATATATGTTAGCACTGGTTTCAGTGGAAGTACGAAGTATGTGGGATTGCAATGTCAGTTTACATACAGTAAATCAGATTCCAGCTGTTTGAGTTTGAGAACACTGAGGAAAGAAAAAAAACGTATATACTCCAAGGCCGAGCACCTTGTCTCTTCCTTTCTTCCCCCTCGTACCCGTTATACTGCTCTACATTTTTTGTAGAGGAATGCCGTTTGACATCGTATTTGCTGGAGAATACTGTTATCTGCTTGTAGAGTGCTGTCGGTCATTAAGTGCTGTTGGCTTAAATGTTTCAGCTAAACGTTGCATTTACAAATGTGAATTAAGAGCCTCTTTCAACTTTGCTAGAAAACTAAATTATTCCTCTAAAATAAAAGACCGGGGGAAATCAAGATAGGAAGGAAATTATACATTTGTGTGCCAGATATAACAATAAAATCTAAACATGTGGGGGTCTTGGTTTAGAGAGACCCCTGGTTTAGAGGCTCTCAGGCAAATGCTCTTTTCTTCTCAGGTGAGTGTACTAAACTAACTTACAAATGCATTCTCGATTATACTGTATGAACTGTCTTGCATGCCAATAATTGTTTCATGTAACTAATTGTTTTGACAATTAATTAGGCTGAAAAAAAAAAACATAAAATATACAGTAAAAGGTGAAAATGGTGTAAGAAAAGCTGCAACGTTGTTCCTTGTGCTGTCTGTGGTAAAGTAAGAATATACTTCTGCAAAGACCAAGGCACTGGGAGTATTAAATACAGGGAAAAGAAAGAATTTGCTGATAAGTTTCAAAACATCAGAGGAGTGCAAACAGAAACAGTGGCTTTCTTTTCAACCGTTTTCACCCTTTCTTTGGTATTTTAAACTGCAACTAAACTGCGACATAAATGAAACTGAACTGAAGCACTGCACCCTGTGTTTCCCAGGCTCAGGTTGAGGCTAAAAAGGAACATGAAGGCGCTGTCCATCTGTTAGAGGTGAGCGTCTGGACTCTGGGGCTGGGGTGGGAGGGTGGGAGGGTGGGGGGTAGAGGTATGGGGTGAGTGTGTTTATGTGGCTGCTGCTGGAAGAAAACAGACTAGTCAGCCCCCGGGGCAGACCTATGTATACCTAAAGCCATTTCCTGCTGTTTTTGACCCCACTGTGCTCTTTTTTTTAAAAGTTTTCATGCATCAAAATATAAATCCTTGGCTGAATGTATGAATTTCCTCTCACAATACTGTTAAATTGACTTATGCAGTACACTTTTAAACAGAACAGAGTTGTGTAAATAGCCTGAATCACACATGCTCATTATCTTTCTATTATTTCATCTTTCTATTAGCATTGTAGTAAAGTGATTCATGTGCGCGAGTGTCAAAGCAGAGGGTAGTTTAAAGAGTGCTTTTCTTTCAAGATGTGTATGAGTGATCACATGTGTAATTGTGCTTTATTTCTTTCCTACATCTCTTTTCACTGTATGGGTGTGTGTTTATGCTTATACAGAACCACTTGGACAGCATGCAGGTATTTCAGAATTGTTTTTATTTATTTACTTGATATTTATTTTTACACCTTTCCCAGTATAGTCAATAGGGTGTACAGTACCCCTATGTACTGGAGGTAAGATGATGTAACGCCGCATTGCAAACAGAATTATTCATCCCGATCTAAGTCTTGTATTGAGGATGAAGATAATAAATATACAAATGATACTCAAAAGGTAACATGAAGCATACATCAATTAAGAGCTAATCTGATGTGAAGCTTTTGCTTTTTGGTTTTCAGAGCTATTCAGAGCTGCTTCAGACCGATCTTTCATCGGGCTTTACTACCCACTCAGCTCTGTTTCCATTTTCCATCGAAGCAAACTCATGAGTGGGAGGCCTTTTTGACAGGCTTGAACGTGACTGACAGCATAAAGCGGAGGTCTCTCATTTGATCATAAATAAAAATTCAGCTACACTTGCTGAACAATTGATGAAAAGATTCGACTCATAAAATACAGTTTCTACAATATGCATCGACTTCAATTACAGACAGCTGCCTGCCTGGGGCCAATTCCACATAATCAAAGCCCATCAACACAGTGCCGTGTGCAAATGTAACTTTATAGATTTTCTAAAGTTGTTAAATAAAAACATATTTTTTACATACATAACAATTAAAGCACCAGACAAGAATAAATGAATGCAGGAAATGTATTTTGTCAGTTTTATCAACAAATTGCACTGAAAAGTTTTTTTTATTGTAGGTAGAGTTAAATGCTTTTAAGTCTTTCATCTAGATTACATAGATATTAGGTATTATATTTGTATGTTGATTACATAATTTACAGTATTTTTCAGACTATATATAACACTGTAATTTATTATCAAAGGATCACATAGCCAACCAGTGATGAATGTGATCCTTTTTCATTGCATGTACTACATGTTATCCAGCATGTGTTTTACTCGTCGTACAATACAGAGCCGTATGATGCTATTACAACTAATTCCTCTTTGTGTTAATACACTAACTCTAGTTGACGAATGCAGGAATTCCTCCGTCGCTCCTTTGCTAACAGCATGTTTATGTGAAGCAACATGTGCATGGAAGTGTTTTAACAGAGCAGCATAGAAAGTACTGTAGTAGCGGCATT
The DNA here is from genome assembly GCF_914725855.1 of Thunnus albacares. Classification (NCBI taxonomy): domain Eukaryota; kingdom Metazoa; phylum Chordata; class Actinopteri; order Scombriformes; family Scombridae; genus Thunnus; species Thunnus albacares. Next base: position 13,123,718 of record NC_058107.1, read on the forward strand.
GCATTACTCTGTGTTGGGCGGTGTTAAAAAAAAAAAAAATTCCATGGTAGCTGCAGTGACCTTCAGAGTATCTCTGGTTCAGATTGAGGAGTTGACAAACCATTATTCAAGTGAAGAAATCCTGCTCTAGCACCTGGAATTTCCATTACACCTGCCCAAACAAGTATGTTTTACAGTGTTACTGTAGAAGTTTCCTGCTCTGAAAACACGGTGTGGTTTGGGTATGCATACTGCGTCGGAGCTTCTTTAGTTGCAGAGTTATTAGTATTAGCTGTAGACGTGCATGTGTTTTATATAGTGAACTGTCAGTAGTAGCTACGTTAATTTCAGGATGTTTTTCTCTGTGATGACTGATCCACACCCTACAGTAAATCTCATTCCATATTCTATTTGTGTGTAGACAGTTGACGTATAGCATCATATACGTACCTACTGTACATATGTGTGTGCTCGTGTATTTTTGTGTGCAGAATACTGAGTCCTGCATCCTGTGGTTTTCTTATTTTCTCTTCTGTTGTTTTCCTTTGTTTCCCTCATCCTGTCTCTCCCTATCTGTCTGTCTGTCTGTCTGTCTCTCTCACTCCTCTCTCCGTTACTCTCCTCCCTCACCTTCATCAGGCCAAAGTCCGCGAGCTGGAGGAGAAATGTCGGACTCAGAGTGAACAGTTCAACCTCCTGTCAAAAGAGCTGGAGAAGTTCCGGCTCCAGGCTGGGAAGTTTGATATCCTCAGCACTGAACCCTTAACTTTATGTGAATCTCCTGGGTCACCCAACAAATCCCTATCCCAGCTCCTTAATGGACTGGCTGCCCCCATAGGAAAAGGTGCGTATTGGTTCTAATTGATGCTGATCATTTGAATTTTTACCATAATATCATTTTACAGTACGTTCAGGGCATTCAGTATAAGAATATAGCAAACAAACCATAAATATTAATGTAAGACAAGTGTTACATAATATAAGGGGTCACATTTTAAAGTGGCTGAGATCTCATTTCGGACTGAATAAACATAATTTAACAAATAAAAAAGCATTTTACTTGATGTACAGTAGCCCACTGTTAGCAAGGAGTTGTGCAATTGAATAAATGCGTAATTACTGTCATGCGGGGGCTACTGGGAGAGGAGTCAGTTTGCTGTGATGGTGTTGGTAACTTATAATCAGGTGAAAACACCACAGCAGAAATTAGAGGTCTGAGAGGAAAGGTTTCTGACTGAAATTGTAGTAAACACTAACTGTTAATGAAATAATCAATCATAGTGAGAAATAGCCTTTAGCTGGCAAAACTTGTTCTCTGTTTGTTTTTGAAAATACACAAATGCTTCATTAATTACAGTAGTATGTATTGTTCAGCTCTTGCTACAGTATGACGTTTTAATTTATTTCGTATGGTTACAAATAATTACAGACTGCAGAATATAGTACTGTAAGATATGTACGTAAATTATGCCTGCTTAATATATACGTTTGTAAAAATACATTTATTCAAATAGAGGAACCTTTCAAATGATTAAAATATTCAGATGCATGTATCAGTTATACAGTATCTGAAAGTTTCAAGTGTTTTTTATGGTTTTTGAAGCAGTGTAGATTGCTTAATATTTGAATGTCAAGTATGTTTTTTTCTCCTCTTTATCTCTTTCTGAATTGGAAATATTTTGTGGTTTAGTTGAGGAACTCTTAACTCCTAATATGATTTTATTTGTCTAATTGTTCTGTTATATTCTCATGTGAGGATTTGACAAGAAGCTTTGTTTGTTCCGCAGGCAATGAGGCTCCAACCAGCAGATCTTTGATATCTGAGTTCATTCGACCACTCCAGATCAGCGCAGACAAACCCGAGCTCCTCTCTGTCAAGCCAACATTCCTCACTCGCAGTCGAGCCAGCAGCCCAGCACGGGCTTTCCTCTCTGAGGTATCTGATAGTGTCCGTTTGTATCTCACATGGCTCCCGCTTGGCACATTTCTCCATTTACTCTATGTATGACACCCTTAGAGTAATTGTGTATATAGAGCAAAATGGGTTGTAATAAACTTGAAGCTGCATAAGGCAAGACTATCTGAACTGTGTAATGATGCTTTATGCTGCCCTGTTTACCTAAATAAAATCCTTTGTAATAATTTTGGGAAAAAAAAGCTGCTTCATTTTAATCTAAGTAATGTGTTTGGGTTGAACAAGAGAAAATCCACCCAGCAGTAATGCATGACGCCTCCTGGTTTTACCCATTCAAGCTGAATATTTGAGACTGACGACTGATGCAAAATATTTTTAGTGTGCAGGAGATGACAAATTGAAACAAATGAAATATCACGTGAATTTTGTATTTCTTTTTTTTTTTTTTTTTTTTTTTTTTTAGAAAACTAGTGATACCCTAGTTCACTACCCTAGTCACAGGTAGTGAGAACTCCAGCACTTTTCTTGGCATTTTTATACAAAACGTTCAAATGAGTTCAGTAGCCTCTTCCTCCACAAGATCATTTAAACTTAGAAAGCTTACTTCTCTGGTTTTCTTAATGTAAGGTGAAGGTCCAAATGAAAAGACAGAGAAAATGCATTTGATGTTGAAAATGAGATATTTGTGCTTTATTTGCCTTCTCTAGATGGACAAAGAGCTCAGCTCAACCACCAGGTCTAAACCGAGGTTCACAGGAAAGGTTCGTCTGTGCATTGCTCGGTACAGGTGTGTATCCTATATAATAAACACATTGTATTATTCACCTACTGTTCACAGCATAGCATCAAGCTCTATTTCCATCATTTTTATTAGATTTATAGTGTTCTCACTTTAGAAATATATTAAGTGGCTTAAATGCATAGTAAGTGCTACCAGGAGCCTTGTGCTAACAATGCCGAAACCCCCCAAATCAAAGTGAAACAGTTGAATGTCCCAAGAGAGGGCAATGGTCAACAAGAGAGGTGGCCAAAAATCCTGAAATACCTCTTTAAAATTAACTGGCTGCTCAGTGTAGACAAGTGATGGACAGGTCTTGCTGAGATTATTTGCTTTCTCTCACAGAGCGTTAAGTTGTGGTCTTAAAGATGATTCAGTGTTTCCATATCTAAAGAAAATTACCTGTCAGCACAAAAAATAATTGGAATCCTCAGAGCACAAATGTGTGAAACAGGGCCAGAGCTTTCAACCCACATGGTCCTCAGCTCTCTCTCTTACTTAAAAAACCTAAGTAAATAAATAAAAAGCCATTGATACAAACTTAATATTTTCAAAGCAGCACATAGTTTTTTCCTTGATATACATATTAGGGAATGGCAGTGTTTGACATAAAAAATTAAATTATTTTTAAAATTATTATTTTTTTTAAAAATGTGTGTAAAATATAACACTGACAGCCAAATCGTTCATGTTTTTTTTGCTGTAGTTACAATCCTTATGACGGGCCGAATGAGCATCCTGAGGCAGAGCTCCCCCTGGTGGCAGGGAAGTACCTCTACGTTTACGGAACAATGGATGAGGATGGCTTTTACGAAGGTCTGGCATCCCTTATCATTTCTCTCTTCTTCAAATATCACCACATTGCCAACTATCTCTTCTCCCTTTAATTTCTCAGGAGAGCTGCTGGATGGACAGCGGGGGCTTGTCCCCTCCAATTTTGTGGATTTTGTCCAAGATGAGGAGACACCCTCCGTCCAACACAGGGACACAGTGGCTAAAGAACCTGGCTACCTCAACCACAGTAGCCTGGGGACTCAGAGACTGGGGGTCAGCACGGGAATTGGGACAGGCATAAGCAGCCTGCTGTCGGACAGTAAACTAGACTGTCTAAGCACCAGCAGCTTGGGCATGGACCTCCTGGGCTCCTCCAGCAATGGGACAGGAACTTTGGATGTCAGCATTGACGAGGTCGGTGAAGACATTGTGCCTTATCCCCGCCGCATCAACCTGATTAAACAACTGGCCAAGAGTGTGATTATTGGCTGGGATCCTCCTGTGGTCCCACCTGGCTGGGGCTCCATCAGTGGCTACAATGTCTTGGTAGATAAGGAGGTGCGCATGAGTGTCCCCTACGGGGGCAGGACAAAGTCTCTTATTGAGAAGCTCAATCTAGCCACAAACACCTACCGGATCTCGGTGCAGAGCATCACAGACCGGGGCCCGTCAGATGAGCTCCGGTGCACTCTGCTCGTGGGAAAGGACGTGGTGGTGGCACCTTACTACCTGCGTGTGGACAGCATCACACAGGCGTCTGCTGAGCTCTCTTGGATGCCCAGCAACAGCAACTACAGTCACACCATCTTCCTCAACGGTGCAGAGTATGACATGGTCAAGGCTGGGGGCTACAAGTACAAGTTTTTAAACTTGAAGCCCATGACGGTTTACAAGGTGAAGGTTGTGGCGCAGCCGCATCAGGTGCCTTGGCAGCTTCCGATGGACCAGAGGGAGAAGAGGGAAATCTCTGTGGAGTTCTGCACTCAGCCTGCAGGTCAGCCTCCAAAACGTTAGTCACATTTTGACTTTTATCTGTTCAATTTAACACAGTAAGAAAGGGTGTTGGTTGGAGGGCACACAATAAAGTCAGATGTTCTTCAACCAAAAAAAGGTTGATACTATTTCCCTCATATGCATTTATATCAATCCAGTAAAAATACAAATTATAATTTAATTGGTTATTGTGCTTTCCTTAATAATGGTATTAGTGGAAAATTCTATGTAAATTGCTGTATTATTAATGCACTAATGCTATAATCGCATTTAGTTTCCTTTATAGAGACTTCGATTTTATGATAAAAAATGTTGTATTTCCATCTTTACTGCAATGAGCACTATGTGTTGTTGCCTTATCTTTGATGATTGATATTCAATTCTATCATCTTTTTTTAAGATATAGAAAATATCAATTGTAAATGAAAACAGAGATTAAATTGCTTTTTTCCCCGAAAAACGTGCAGTCAAGGTGACATACTTTTTTCGGCCCTTAGTAGTGTCTGCAGTCTTCCTCTTAGGCTGCATACTGCTCCATCAACCTCCACCAATAACATAGTACAGGCTGTATGTTGCCTGAGAAGCAAAACCCAGGGCAAAAAGAACTTCACAGCACTTTCTGCTGGTGTAAGCATAATTATATAATTCTAAGTGGTAAAAGGTAATTGCTGTGAGCTCACTGTAATAACTGAAGACGACTCTGATGAGTGTATCAAGAACTCAGAGGGTCTCTCATCTGGATATTGAGAGCTGGACAGTCAGATGATGCTGTTTGGAGAGATTTTAGTGAGTTTCAATCCGAAACTGGAAAAGTATGTGGAATAAAAAAGTGAGGAGGACAAGCCGCCCCCTTCCCCAGAGGAAATTATGTCCTTGACAGCAATTCAGTGACTTTTAGTAGTAGTGTCTGTTTATATAGCCAGACATGTACATTTTCGGTTAAAGTTGTATTTATGATAAAGAGGCAGTGTTGTTCTCTAGTTCCCCCCCTCCCCAATCTGATTGCCACTCTTGTAGTCTAATATTCTGTTCTGTCTCAAAGTCATCTGATAATCCACAATGAAAGCCATCTGATAATTTACATCCCACACAGCAATCTATTTATTTACCCAGCGACACGCTCCAGGCCCATTACATTTACAAACCTGACAAACATCTCAGCCATTTTCTTTTTTTTTTTCCTCAGCCACTTTTAGATTGCCCCGAAGGACTTGTGTGTATGACTGCGATAAGAGACACGCATGGTAGAAACAAAAAAACCCAAAAAAAGACAAGTGCAGTGAGAAAAACATCCAAGAAGCATTCGCAGAATAGAGCTACATAACTCTGGAAACAAGAGTCTTTTGAAGCCAAATTAGTGTAAATAGTGAGCGTTGACCTCCCATGAGGGGGCTCGTTGACGCTCCGCTGTTGCCAGCGCTAACTTGGGTCTTGCAGCCTGACTCTCCTGCTATTGGAAATCTTTTAAAGTGAGAATGTAATGAGAGTCATTCTTGTGGTAGACAGTGTATAGATACAGCGTAGTTTGGCAGATAAAATATAACTGACACATGTATCGTTGAAGGCAGCAGTTCTAAAATTACAGACAAACAGGACACTGCAGAGAAATGATAGAATAATGAATAGAAAAAAGGGTGAAAGAGAGGGAATGAAGGGAAGACAGAGAGAGAGAGGGAGGGAGGGAGGGGGACAGAGAGGGAGTGAGGCTGAAGTTTGAATTGACATTTTCTGTTGGCAGCTGACGAGCTCACATGCTGAGAGTTCATTAAATGATCCATCTATTGAACATGTTAATTAGAGGCGTCTGAAATAGTCTCAGTATCTGTGGTGGACGACTGTTGTCAATAAGGAGGACAGTGTCTGGAGGCTCTATATTAGGCTTTCACACTCTGCATGCTTTCTTCATACAAGCGACTTCATTAGTTCCTAGCGATACATTTTTATTAAGATTACTCACTACGGGGCAGCCCCCAGTTTCCTGCCTGTCTTGTTTGCCGTTTGTGTCCAGTATTAATAAAAGCAGCTGCACTGAAATATTCATTTAAACACTCATTTCAGTCCTCAGAGTCCTTTTTTTTTATGATGGGCATATTTTAAATATGACACAAGGAAATCTCCAAACAGTCACCGCTGCTGTTCCAAGACTCTGTGTGTTGTCTGCTGACGGACGGCGTAGAAATATGATTAAGATCGCATTTGATGCAAATTCTCAGACGTGCACAGCTGTACATTGCAGCTCGGAGATACTGCTGACTGCATCTGCTCAGCCTCTCTCACTGTGTGACTGCAGGGGAGCAGCAGCACTGCACAGATGGGTATGTTGTTTAGTATGCAGGCAGCACGGACAGATTGTGGAAAAAGCAAACTGTGTTTTTTTTTTTTGTTGTTGTTGTTTTTTTTTTTTTTTATGCTCCATAGAATATTATCAGCGAGAATCTGGCAACAGGATATTGCTGTACATACAGTGATGGCTGAATGTTGGCAAACGTGGCTTTTTCAACCAACGTTATTGACTGCGCCCAGTATGCATATGAATGAACCTCGGGACACGCACCGTGAATCTGCACAGAGATGAGCGAAAATATAACAAAATCATCCTGCAGATTTGCAATATTTAAATAGAGTGAATGCTACAATCAGCTGTCACTGTCTCATTGTATCACAGCACATACCAGCAGTTCATTGCAGTAAAAGTGGAAATGCTTGTAGAAATGTTATAAATTTAAATTCATTTTCTGCCAGATAGTATTAAAGTTATTCCTTTTAGTATACATTGCGTTTGAAATACAATTTGTGTTGATACCCCCAGGTTAAGCTGTATACTTTAAGATATATAATACAGTTCCCACCGCATGAGAATATCCTCATTCCATACCACTGTGAAAAGGTTATTGAATGTGCTTTGTACTGAGGTCAGCACATTATTTTTTGATCAAATAGGCAGAAATGGTTCAGCCACTGTTCAGCCACTCTTTCTTTCTCTCCTTATTCAGTGTGTGTATTGTGCTCCCCAGGGCCCCCTCTCCCTCCCCAGGAGGTGCAGGTCCAGTGTGGTCAGACGCCCGGGGTCCTGCAGGTCAGATGGAAGCCGCCGCCTCTGACGCCTGCAGGGACCTCCAATGGGGCCAGCGTGATTGGCTATGCTGTTTGCACAAAGGGACAAAAGGTACCAAAATGTCAAAACAACTCATTTTTCTGTAAGTCTTGCAATACAGGTCTTTAAAAAAAAAAAAAAAAAAAAAAAAAAGGTTGTCTTTGCCATCCTCAGTGGTGACTTCTGTGAGCAGTGCTCTATTGCCATCTCCTGGAGAAATGAAATAACGTTGATATCCAGCCCCCAGGGACAAGAATTAAACATAAATTCACTTAGAGAGTTTTTAAAAGGCTCCACTGTGCTACGTCACCACATCCCATTTCCACAGAGAGTCATTGCGTTTGCCACAAATTAATATTTGACCATTTTCTAACAGGCCTGAAGTGGGAGCCATAGTTAAAAGTTTAAACATGTTCATTTTATGTGTTAGAGCTCCAAGACTATGAATCTGTCTGTCATGATAGTTTTTAAGGAAAACAGGTATTCATCTACAGCTAATAGGTATAAGAGCAACGAGTGAATGTAGATGTAGGGTTACAGAATAAGTGTTTGTGCATGCTGACATTCTGAATAGCCCTTTGGTAAGGACTGTCTGGTTCCTTTGTGAATGCAGATAGCAGAGGTCTTGTACCCCACAGCAGACTATGTGACGGTGGAGTTAAACAGGATTCAGTGTCTGGAGGCCAGGGAAATCATTGTAAGGACGTTATCAACACAAGGAGAGTCCCAGGACTCACCAGTGGCCATCATCCCGCACAATCTCTTGGGCTCTCCACGCCTCTCCCACCGAACCACCGCACCTCCCCACCCTATGCCCCACCCAGCACACACACAAACCCATCCTCCTTACCCATCTACGTACCCCCCGAATCACCCTCAGCCCCAGGTGCAGCCTCTGCCTCGAGCACAGCCCCACACGCTGCCCCATGCACAGCCGCACTCGCAGCCCGTCTGCCACCCACCTCCTCTTCCCCAGCCTCATTTCCAGCGCCACCCCATGCCCAAGTCCAAACCGCTCGTAAGTGCCAGAGAGCCAGAAACCAAAGAGCACGAGGTGGGCCTGCGGCCAGGCAAGCCCTGGGAGCGCTCCCCCTCTCCGCTGCCTCCCATGCGCGGACCCAACCTGGAGCCACCGCACTTCCAGCCACGGCGATCGCCCTCTCCTCAGAGGATCCTGCCGCAGCCTCAGGGAGTCCCCATCCCCAACACCATCGCCAAGGCCATGGCCAGGGAAGCTGCCCAGAGAGTGTTCGCTGAAGGCAACAGGGTGCGTAGGAATTAAAAAGCATTACTCATCTCAACATAATTTGTCTGTCAGGATAATAAAATCATTTCACTTATATATGAAAATCTGATACCTTTTAAAACCATCAACACAACATTTATTGGTTTCAGGATATAACTGTTTGTCTCTAGAAAACAAAACTACATTGGCAAAAAGTGGAAAATTTAAACATACTGTTAATTAAATATCAATTTTTTCACTTGGTTTGCAGAAAATTGGATTTGTAGAAATTTTACACAAACATATTCAGACCCCTTTATGGTCCTAACATAAATACATGTCTCTTATCAGGTTGAGAACAGGAACATCTTCAGTGAGCGTGGTAACACCCTGCATCCGCTCAACTCAGACGAGGAGGAAGACGGCTACGACTCCCCGCATGCCAGGAGGAGAGGAGCCTCGGTGGATGAGTTCCTCAGAGGCTCGGAGCTGGGCAGACAGGTACTTTCCACAAAACACAACAAGCTGTGCTCAGCCAGTCAGTGCGCGCATCACTTGTTTCTAAGGAGTCAGCGGTAATACATGGGCAAAATCATATCAGTGGAACTTCAACATTTCAGTGCACATAGTGTAGCTGTAAGGGAGTTTTGACCAACACAAACACACACACACTTTTGAGAGCGTCACTTTTTGGGTTTGACTGGAAATCAACTATTAGCTTATTTATCCATACTGAAAGCTACAAGAAAAATCAGACATGACAGTGTCAAAGATGTTCCCAGGAGGAAAAGATAAAATAAAACTATGTACTCGAGGCCACACTCTGCTGCCTTTAACTCCCTCTTGTTTTCTCTCAGCACCATCACCACCACTACAGCCACAGCGAGGAGTACCACACAGAGAGCAGCCGGGGTTCAGACTTGTCCGACATCATGGAGGAGGACGAGGAAGATCTCTACTCTGAGATGCAACTGGAGGAGGGGCGCAGGCGCAGCATCAACTCTCACAACACTCTAAAGGTACCTACCGCACACCTTCAGCCCGTAGTGGCCAGGGGGAGGAAAGAGGAAGGCGGGAAAGAGAGGGAGGGGAGATGGAGGGATGGAGGAAGGGAGGGAAGGTCATGCCATCTGCAGAGGTTCCTACTCTCTCTCACAGGCTCTACAAGCAGGCCCATCGTGGCTTTGCCCGGCTGAGCTGCCTTGTGTTAGCTGAATCAGCCTCCCCTCCCTAACCTTCTCCTCCACCCCGCCCCTCCAGCACTTGCTTTATCCATTCAGGGCTAAGCTCACAGGAATGGCTGTGTATACATACCTGTACGGCATGCGAGAGGGGAAGCCTGTAAACTAGAAGCATAATGTTTTTTCTGGTTTGTATTGTATTTTAATGCTCTTTATACTGCACCGAAGGAGTGTTACTAGTTAAAATCAAATATTAGAATGTGATATTCAAATTAAATTTACTGTATCAAAGGGTCATGGCATATTAAGTGCACATGGGAATCTCATTTAAGTGAGTACTTAAATGGAAATATTCACTTTTGTTTATGTCTGTCATGTCCTAATGTTTACTTTCTCTATTGTCAATGTAGATGTTGACATTGTCAGTACATGATTCTGTCTTCATTTGGTCTGTTAGTGAGGATGTGTGGATGTAAAGCCAATCTGTTATGAGAGTGAGAGGTACTGTTAAGTGGCTGATTGGTCCTCTGTATTGTAGTAGACCTGCTATCAGAAGTCAATACAAAATCACTGCAAATTTCCCTGTGCAGTAATGTTGTGTTCCTGAGGTCTATTCATTGGTGTATTTACTTTATATTTCCTTTAAATACACCAATGCTGCATCTCCTTTTTGTCATCACCATATATTTGTATATAACTGTTGCACATCATCTACCCCCCTTTATATTTCTGTAAAAACATTAGTATTTTGAAGCATGTATAGTAATGATATAAAAGCTTGAATTAGGTATTGCTCAGGGTGGAATAGTTAAAGATGAATTTGCTTTGGCTATTGTTTCCTGTGAGCACATAGATGGAAGTTCTGCGTATGTTGCAAAATGTGAAATTGTTGCCAAGAAGTGTCCTAATATATCCTTAGTAATTGGTTCTTCTGCTCATTCAAGCTTCACATTGTTAATTTCTGGCTTCTTAAAGATTCATTTATTGTTTTCATCTGCACTGATGTTTTGATTTAACCCTCACCAGTTGCACTAACACCGCCTGTCACCGACAAAACTTTCATTTGGATATTTCTCATTTCTCACGAGCGAAATTCCCTTTTTCACAATTAACCTCTGTGCCCATGCTCAGTTTATCAGTTATCGCTCCATATTTTAGCCAGATTCCTGCTCAGAGCATGCCATTTCCTCCTCACGGAATGAGACTGCATGTCTTGCTACATTGCCACAAATAACTAATTCTGTCTTTATTTTGTCTTCCCCCCCCATTTATTCTATTCACATACTGTGTTGTTTCCTGCCTGTTCTAAAACCTTCGAAAAACTTTTCAACCCCCCTCCCCTTCAAAAAAATCTAAACTGAACCTTTTGAATTGAACTGACTAACTGAACTGTAAAAATGGGGAACATTGCCTCCTGGTCATGACTGAAGGCGTATTACAAGCGTCAGGACCTTGCTGAGGAAAGAGACTGCTGGGACCTCCAGAGGGAGGTGGTGAAGCAGAAGTCACTCCGAAGCAAGCGTCTTCACAGCATCCCTGAGGTGGCTGAGGAGGAGTCGGACAGTGTGGACAGCATGGGTCAGCGCCTGTGCTTCGAAGATGGCGGGCGACCGGGAACGCCACACACTCAGCGGAGGATGTACCCCCCAGACACCCACATGCACAACCATCTCACCCCCAGCAAGAACTCCCGCCATCTGCAGCGCCAGCGCTCCTTCCCTCGCTTCTCTGACAGCCGTTACTGCTACAGTGCAGAGGACCGCGGCTTGATACGACCCAACCGCCAGAACACCAAGAGTCCTGACAGCGGTTTAGACTGTGGCAGTGAGGAAGAAGGCTCTCTAGGCCGGGGTCATCGAGGGTACTATACGCACGGGAGCCCCATGCGGCCTGTGCGCATCATCCACTGTGAAGGCCCAGTAGAAAGGCGGGCGCTGGCTATGGGCCGTAAAAGAACTCTAACTCGCCAGTGCAGCGTGGAGGAGGAGTTCTCTGACGTCCCAGTGACTGCAGCCAAGTCAGTACACACGGGTGACTTTAGGAACAGGGAGCACTTTGGGCCTGTTCGGGAGGCCAGGCCACGAAACTACTCCAGGGAGGGGGCCCTGAGCGAGGGCAGGCTGAACGAGCTGGACAGGGTCTATTACAGTCCCCACAGGGAGGCTAGGGCCCAGTCTTTGTCCAGGCTCAACCGGGACCAGCCGCTGGTGTGTGATTCAGACTTTCTGCTGTACTTTCCATCAGCAAGCTGCAGCCATTCTGTTTTCTTAATGTTGTCTGTTTTTCTTTATGATTATCCCCCTTCCTTTCATTTGGCATTTTGTTTTTAATTTGATGACAAGTTATCACACGTTCATGGTTGGTCTGATTTGATGTTTTATTTTGTGTGAATTACTTTGCTTGTACTTCGAATGTCAGGTGGATTTTTAAAGTAAAGCTTTTAATTACCTAAAGGCCATTTAACTAAGTTTTGACTTCTCATGTCTTTGAGGGGAAAGGTTCCATTTAAAGAAAAGCGGCAGCTCAGCTGCAGCAGTTTCTCTGTGCAATGCATGGGGATGTGCTGCCCCTGTCTTCTCCCTTGCCTTCTCCCTGCCAGCTGCCGGTTTCATATGTCGTTCTTCATGTCTCGCCCTGTAGAGCTGCATCCATATAGCTCCGCCTTGTGCTTGGAGCTCTGTTTCAGCATCTCTTACCTCTCATTGCTTCACATACAAAGGTTAAGTCTTTTCCAGCCTGTGGTGACTCATTTAGTCCATCATCTCTTTGATTGTCTCTTTTACTTGTTTCAGCAAAAAAAAATTCTCTTGTTCATCATCATTTCTCATTTATTAAATGTTTTGATAATAACAAGCCCCAGGCTGAGGCTGTAATGGCTTTGCTCAGCTAACCACATCTTTGTCCATTCTCTCTCTCACACTCAGCCTTCCACTTGAACTCTCCTTCTCATCTGCTCTTTCTTTCTATTCTTTATTCATCGTTTATGTCATTTGTGTCATCATTTGCTTCCTTTTCTCATCAAGGAGCTGACATGCACAGAACAAAACAAACCAAACAAATGGTCTTTAGCTAAGCATCTGACCCTCCCTAACCCCCAGTCCATGTTGTTGTGTTGGGGGTTGGTTTGATTTACTTGTTTTGATGGTTTGTTGGGTTTCTTTATTGTTTTATGGATTTTTTTTTACTATTATTTTGCCTCCCTAAGTACAAATGGAAGCCAATCATTTGCTCTTATGGTGTTTTAGTTGTTTTAACAGGATTGTGGGATTCTTTTAAATGATTTTAAATGTTTAGTTGTCCTCACAATGCAGGCAGTGTATTGTTCTAACCTCTTGTTTGTTGTTTTTTACTCTAAAGATCATTGGGAACTCGCCGTCACATGGAAGCGCTGATCGTCTGGACCACTCGGGGAGGAGGCCGGTTCACATCGGCACCCCCCCTCAGCGAAGGCCCATCCCATCCATTGGTTAGTGAGGTCACCACATGAGGAGACGCCTCATCCCCACCTGCAGGGCCACTGATGTTTGTGCTATTTATACCATGTGTATCCCTTACCCATGTGAGCCGAGCTGTACATCTCTTCCATAGAGCTTAAACAACCACATAGACCCTTTTTTTGTGGGGTGTTTGCACACCCTGTAGCTGTCCATCCCCATGAGCTGGATTCGCCAAATGTTCACATGCAGTTTTGCAGGAAAGTTATCCCCTATGCCTGTGTTTACTGTGGGTTAACATGTTTTACATGACCACCCAATTTGACCTCCCCACAACAGTGCAAGCATTGCTGTTTTACACCCAGTGACTCCAGAGTGAAACCTGTTGCCTTGTACACCCCCCACCTCAGGGCAACCTCATCATCCTACTGTCTCAGCATGATTGAATGGGCCATGGGGTAGAGCAGAGTGTGTGTGCGGGGGATCTCTGACCGTAACGTTGTGATTGGTGTCTTCTGTAGAGATCACCATGGACAGTAACAGTGAGGGGAGTGAGGGGAACCTCTCACCCGTCAAGGAGGATGTTTACTATGGCAGTGTAGCTCGGCGAAGGATATGGCGATCTATGTCCTCAGAGGATCAATATGGTATGTGGTGCAGCTTCTCTCCAAGATGACAATTCACCTTGACAATGCCAGAAAAGGCCAAGAATCGTTCTTGAACACATGCAGTGATATCAGTGGTGGTCTTTGTTCTTTGCTGGACAGTTAGCTGCTTTTGTTTAGCTTAGCTTAGCTTAGCTGAAATAAGCTGACGGGGGAAGACAAGACTGGCCACTTTTCCCGTTGCTGGAGAATGAAAATCCCTTCCCTGTATGTACTCCTACGCCTTCAATCCCAAGAAACCCCAACCCACCCACTCTTCCCATTCACCACTTCATATCCAGACCACTCTTCCACTCCACAGCAACTTAGCCCACCCTCCTATTCCTTAGCTTCTCCACCACCTCCTCTTTTCCTTCTCCCACCTTTCCGGGCCAGTCGCCTTAATTTTTGCATGACCCGCTTACAATACAGTGAGAAGGAAAGATACATTACTGGATGAGTTAGTGCATTCTTGCCTTGTTGGTATTACTTGGTTGCACATTCATTAACTCTGCTGCCATCACAATCAAACACAAGTTTTACACTGTTAAAGCACATTTTACCTTCCAAAAAGCATATTTTCAGTTGCTTGCCACGATACGCCTGAGTCACTATTCAGACTTACTACTTTCTGCCATTGAAACATTTAACATGGTGATCCATAAGAAGCATGGGGGACTGATATCAGGTTCATCCCGTCCCCCTCACTGTCCCTGATATCTACGTTACCAAGAACTGCTGGGGCATTTGATGTGTTATCTCCCTCGGGAACGTGCCCCTTTTTCCGTTGCACATTGTTTCCAGATGTGGCCTAAAAGCATGACATTACACCTGCATTTGATGTAGGAATGCTCTCCTCATTGTGTCCGATCCCGGGAAAGCATGCATGTTAATCAGCCTCTGTGAGATAAGGCAGTGAAACAGCAATGAACAATAGTGCAGTGTTATTTGTTTCCTCCTGATGTGCACAGTCATTCAGTTTCCCTTGCACCCAAAAGCTGCTTGACATGTGTTTCCTGTCTGTGTTGTGTTGTGCCGTGTTCTATGATGTTTAGTGACTGTCACGCCCAGCAAGCAGAGATGTGTGAACGAAGAACCCTACTGTCCTATGACGACTGAGCCCATATTGTAAAAGCATTCTTTGCTTCTAGTGCGTGAACACAACGACAATATCATTTTCAAAGCAAAACCGATTAAAACTACAAGTGCAATTATTTCATTCGATCTCTGGCTCTTTTTTCACACATGCATCTCATCACCCTCTCCCCTGTCAGCTCTAACAAAGAGACATCTTCTGCTCTCATTGCCTCTACAGCCAGCGTGGCTGTATAAGGCTGGTAGTAGCAGCAGAGGCCTCCTCTATGTTTCAGACGGCTATGGCGAACGCAGGCACGGGCGGGGACGGCGCTCCCCGGAGTACTATGAGGAATCGGAGCTGGAGGAGATGACCCGTGTGTTTGTGGCTCTGTTTGACTATGACCCCCTGTCCATGTCTCCCAACCCTGATGCTGCTGATGAGGAGCTGCCTTTCAAGGAGGGCCAGATCATCAAGGTGGTGGCTCGACTCTTTGACGCAACTAAAACATACAGATGGATGTTAGATATCGACTAAAAAATAAACTAGAAAAGAAGAATCTTTGCCAATCGTTGCAGGTTTTCTGGTTTCTGTCCTTCCCCTGACTCTTTGTTGTCCCTTTAGGTGTTTGGGAATAAAGACACGGATGGCTTCTACAGAGCTGAAATCCGAGACCGAGTTGGCCTGATCCCTTGTAACATGGTCTCCGAGATCCAAACAGAGGATGACGAGATGATGGGCCAGCTCCTCAAACAGGGCTTCCTGCCACTCAACACTCCTGTGGAGAAGTTAGGTGAGACATCATTTTCCTACCCTCAACTTCCTTTTTTTACTTTGCCCTTTTATCCCCTATCTGTGTCTATCTGACCAACGTTATTCTCTACTGAATTGAACATTTCTCCTTTCCTCAACTCTTTCCCACTTAATTATGTTTTTTTCTGCTTTCCTGTGAAGTGAACTGCGACCGTTTCAAAGATGGCCGCTCAATAAATCGCAGGTCCCGAAAGTCCAAGAGAGGTCTGTGTCCAGTGAGATTTCCTTCTGCTCTCTGCTTCATCTTCCCTGCTTTTTTTCACTCCACACTATCCTTTCCCTGTCTTTAAACTATTTGTAGCTAATGTCCCTTGGTATTTTACAATCCGCGACCATGAACATGCAAGCCAGACGATCACAGGTCACAAAGATCATTGAACTTGCAAGGCTATTATGTAGCGACATTGGTCATCACATCCTTTAGTGTTTTTTTACATTATTCCCAATGATTACTCTTTTCTTATGTCTATTTTTTGATCCCTTCTCCTCATCAAGAGAGGAACAGGCGGAGTGGGCGTCAACACCCGATGTCAACGAGGAGAATGGTGGCCCTGTATGACTATGACCCACGAGAGAGCTCCCCTAACGTTGATGTAGAGGTACTGTCCTCCTGTATAAGCTCCAGCTATCCACTTTGTCTTGACCATTTTGTCACCATCATTATGTAATGCATAAAAGCAGTCAAAGCACAAAACATTTTGAGGTGCACAGGCACTACAGTGAGGACTTTCTATTTGTAATTTGTAAGCTTAGAATTAGTTCAACATTTTGAGAAATGTGCTTATTTGCTCTCTTGCTGAGAGTAACATGAGAAGATCGATACCAATTTTCATGCCTGTCCATTGGATATGAAGCTACAGCCTAGAGACAGAGTGGTAACATTGGGAAATAGCTAGCCTGGCTAGCGACAGTCCAGCACATAACACCATTGTAAAACCACAAATTGGAGTTTCTACACTTCGGTTTTCGTGTGGATTAAACAAATATCATGATTATCAACAGATATCATGTTTATAAGGGAAATTTTGAGGTGCTGGTTTTCCCCTGCTTCCAGTCTTTATCAGTCTCCTACCTGTAGCTTCATATTTTAACAAACAAACATTACAGTTTTCTCATTTTACTCTTAGCAAGAAAGCAAATTTCCCAGAATGTCACCTGATTCCTTTCAGTTCGATTCAGGGCAGTGTGTGCACAGGTGAGCTTGAATGAGGAATTAGTTTGTAAGTTGTGTAAGCAAGGATTGAAAGTACTTTACCGTGCTGTTTTTTATCCCCCACACCCCCCCTCCACCCGGTTTCACTTACTTACTTACTCTCAACTTTCATTTGGCACTGTCACCGACACAGTATAAGGGTAACAGACTGAATGAGGAGTTACAGTTGGCATTGTGTAAGCGAGGATTGAACGTACTTTCCCGTGCTGTTTTTTTGCCCCCTCCCCTCCACCCCCCAACCCCACCCCCACCCGGTTTCACTTACTCTCAACTTTCTATTGGCACTGCCATCGACACAGTATGAGGGCAACAGACTGAATGAGGAGGTGAGTGAGGGTGAGGAGGGTATGGTACTGTCTGCTCTGTGTGTGTTTCCTCCCCCCCGTTTGTTGGAGTGCGAGGGAGGAGGTGGGCTTCGGATAACGGGCCTCGGCCCTCTGTCCCTGGTGGTTATGAATACAGCCCCTCATGCATTGCCTGAGCTAGCATCTCCCCTCCTCGGTTTGGTCTTTGTGTCGACCTGTCTCCTACATACTGTACATATGCTATGTTTGGTTTGTGTGTTCTCAAGAATCCCATAGGAGAGATGTGCCCAGTGTGTTGCAATCCTGTCTTCAAAGTTCCAACATTTGATGCATTTACAGTTGCAACAGTCCGTCTGCTGAGACTGAATTGACACTCGTGCTTAAGATGCATCACATTGATTTGGAGAAGGAAGCACAGCATTTCAAACTCATCAAACCCCAGTAAATTTGATGTTTTGGAAAGTCTTCTGCACCCTTAAACAGCTGTAAACAACAAGAGAAGTACAACAGGCCAAATGAATCTCAAGGCTCTTTTCTTCTTTGACAGGCCGAACTGACTTTCTGTGCCGGTGATGTCATCACAGTTTTTGGAGAAATAGATGAAGATGGCTTTTACTATGTAAGTACTAAACATTTCTATTTCCAACAATTCTGTTCTGTTGAACCTGTTATTACCATTCACAGCGCATGCTTACAGTTGTATTAAACATAGTTTTACGTAAAAACACATCTGTACAAACTTACCCATAGAGTTGTGGAGTGGGAAGAGTGATTTCACAGTGGTTCTGGATTTAAAAGCCTCTTTAATTTTGTACATAGACAATTGTAGGCAACTTACAGTTGGAGCACTTCCATAGCTTGGATGAACATGAAAATATCTCTTTTAATAATCAGTTCAAAAGAAGAGGAAATATCTTAGAAAAATATGGTTCTTTGATAAAAAATCAAAGGTGTATAGCTTGTGCAGAAAACCATTCATGGAGAAAAGTAAACTATGATTTCTAAGGAGGATTTTAGTGTGAAACATCTAATCAGAGTTTAAAAGACTGTTGACAGCATATTCACAAATAAACTGTTTTTAGGCTGATTCCACTTAATAAGGCCAGTATCGGCAATGATACTCATACTAGTGCATCAGG
Source organism: Thunnus albacares (assembly GCF_914725855.1). Taxonomy (NCBI): domain Eukaryota; kingdom Metazoa; phylum Chordata; class Actinopteri; order Scombriformes; family Scombridae; genus Thunnus; species Thunnus albacares. Next base: position 13,142,280 of record NC_058107.1, read on the forward strand.
TTCACGCATCCCTGCTTTTAAGTTGATCCGACAGGCTTGTAAGGAAACAGTTGCTTATTTACACTTCCAACAGAAACAGTTCAACAATTAGCATTCATTAGACTCTGTTTTTGGTCTCCACAAACTCCTTAGGGAAATATCTGCTTCTTTAGCTGCTACAAGCTCCTCTATGTTCACCAGCAAGTCGATTATTTTGTCTGTCTGCTGTTTGGTGCTGGACAGGTAGGGTATAGTATGTTTATCAGAGGATTTTAGCAAGCTGCTGATGAGAGCTGTGAGAGTGAATCAAAACAGTAAGGTTAAAGGGATAGTTCGCATTTTTTTGAAGTAGGGTTGTATGAAGCATTTATCCATAGTCAGTACATTACCTGCAGTAGATTTGGGTTGGCAAACCACTTCAAAAAATACAAACTATCCCTTTAAGGATTGGAACACCAAAACAATGGGCTGAAAGAGCTTCATAGAGCAAAGACAAACTGCATGGGGCAGGTGATAATTATCTGTAGATTCATCACTACGAGCGGATCCTTTCACACAGTCATTTGATTCATTGTTAATATAAAATGAATTATAGCAGCTTTATAGGCATCATTAAAAATAATTACAATGTGGAAAATACCTCCAGAACCAGCAGATCCTCCCACTTCTTAACTCTATTGCAGCTTTCATTTGAAACTTCTCAAAGCGTCAGGTGCCTTCTCAAAGTATTAGGACAACTTGTTCAACTGGAGGGCAACATTTCAATTTAAATATGGCAGACAGAGTCTCACTGTCCTTGTGTGTTCCTCAGGGCGAGCTCAATGGACACAAAGGACTTGTTCCTTCCAACTTTCTAGAAGAAGTGCCTGATGATGTAGAGGTTTTTCTCACTGACTCACCATCTCGATACCCCCAGGACACTCCAGCACGGATAAAGACCAAAAGGGTACATGCTCCTTCGCAGTACTAGCCCTCTGTCATCCATTTACTCTTTTCAGTTCCCTCTATCTCCTTTAGTTTCGTGTCTGTGCGTGTGTGTGTGTCTCATTGGTACAATGGGATTTCTGACTTATGCTGTAAATAAATAGATGTCTAAGATCTATGAAAAAAAATATGAAAAACTTAAAGACTAATACTTGACAGAGGTACTTTTATTTTTCATGTTTACTGCTGTGAAAAGGGTGGGGGGGTCTGCATTGTATAATACATGGATATATTGTATTCATAAAGCATTCTCAATGAGAGTAAAATGGAGGGGGGAGAAGCTCCTGTAACTTTTTACTTGTTCTGTCATGTCTTGGAAAAACAGCAGTTAACACTTTTTGCACATGCATATTTAGCATTCTAACAGATGATTTATGAATATATTATGTGTATGATCTCAAATCATTTCTAATAGAGTAAATAGTTTTGATGTACTGAAAGATGAACTATGTAGTCTGTAGCTCAGCATGTTCTATAGTCCAGATGCATGAATTCCTGAACATTTTATATAAAGATAAGTCTAGTGTAGTACAACTTTTGTATCTGCTCCTGAACGCCTTGTTTTGTATATTGCTTTCTTGTAAAGTAGGTCACTTAGCCTATGTTGCCATCAGAGAATAATTTCAGAAGTAATTATTTAAAAAAATGTAAATATGTGATGTTATTTTTGTGTTTAACAAATAATGCAATTGTTTAAATATTAATAGGTGTCATCAGATATTTCTTTCCTTGTGTTCTGATTTGCCATTGTCATAGTGCAAACTATTGAAATGCCATCACCATATTTTTTTATTTCTTTTCCTCACCCGCTTGGCAAAACAGAAGAAGAGTGTTCATTTCACACCTTAAAGGCTCTGTTTCCGTCACGTAAGTGAGCAACTGAGGATACCAAGATTACGCTCCCCTCGTCTAATGCAGATGACATGGGTACCCTTAGTTTCTGGTATGCAACATGTATACTTTATATGACATTCCTTTAGTGCTGCTATACCTGTAGGTAGTTTTTAGGAATCTTTGTTTCACCAAAACACTCAGTGCTGTTTGTTGATAGGAGACAGTAACCCCAGCCAATGCATTAGACAAGAAAGTATGGTATCTTCAGTTGTTTCTCTGAGTGTTGTACATGACAATGTCCGTCTCCTGAAATAAGTCTCCTGCTGTAACTCATGGTAAGCTAAAAGGCCAGTGTTGCACAATTACCCTCTATTATTAAAAACAGCACTGCTAACATTTAGACTACTTTCAGTGCAGTATGACATGCTGCATCTTGTAAAGAATTACAGAAAACCTCCCAATTCTATGCAAAAACCCAAAGAAAAGTGTCAACATTTTGTTCATTTGGTTTAGTATTTCTAACGTCAGTTGGCTTTTTTTGCTCCAGCCAAATTTAGGACCCTTGTTAATGTTTCTGTCTGATACACTTTTTCTCTGTATGTAAGGAATACTGTGAAACTGTAAGAAAATACATTTTTCCTCATTTTGAGGATCGTGAAATGACAAAAATCAGTTCAAATCAGCACCAGTTTTGTGAAGCAAGGTCAACAAAATTGCCAACTAAGAGTTACTGATTTAAAGTGAGACTAGGTAATGTTTTTGCTGAACTGTGGACATTGTGGCTATAATGGCTATATAATAAGCTACTGTAACAGTAGGACAAGTTGAGACGAGTCAGTGAACTGACTCAGTAATGTCCCGCATACAGCAATATTTACCTTAAGTTTTCTAACATTAGCCACCACAAGCTACTGGTCATACCAGTCCAAGAAAGGCTGTAGCAGCAAAACCCTCTGGTGTATTGAATTGAGCAACAGTGTGTTTTGTTTCTTATTAATTCAGCTTGTGAACAGAGGAATGTGTTATTTCTTCTCTCAGACGCTACATACCGTAGTCTCGCTTTAAACTCAGCATAATAAAATACCAGAAAGATTTTTGATATGTTACGTGTTCTGGCGTATAGATTATAATCACACATACTGTATATAGAAATACAGCCTCATAAATGGAATCTTTAACCATCTGTCTTCCCAAAAGTGCAATTTTAAAGAGCCTTTTAGCTCATGATTACAGAAAAGGAATAGTGACTAGTAGTTTCTCTGTAACCCAGTTGTATCAGTAAATATCTATATATATATATATATATAACAGGAAGGAAAGTGAATGTGATATAAATATGTCCCACTTGTCCCCAAAATGCAAATGTATCTGTTTATGTGAGAGGAACTGCCCTGCCTTTGATAGTCATTGTTGGGAAATGTTGTCATCTTACATTGATGTGGAAGTTAGTTGATGTTTGAGTGAATCATGCTTAAATTCTGTGTTGTTAGCTTATTCATAGCAGCTTTCATATAAAACGCTGTTTCTACCTGCCAGAGGGGGAGGGGGAGGGGGAGGGGGAGGGGGGGGGGTTATGTATTACCTGAGTGCGCAGGACAACATCCAGGGAGGTAGACTTCAGAGCTATGGTGGCCCTGCTGAGACAGAAAGGACTTAAGAGAAAAAAAAAAGGGGGAGTAGTGACTGAGGTGTGACAGGCGGCTGGCTGGCTTTTTAACACCCTCAACTGTCCCTTACGGGTCTCCCATTAGGTTCCATTGGAAAAATCGGGTCCGCCCAGAAGAGCAGCCTCTCCCACAGTGCGTCCACACATCCCTGGCTCTGGCCCTGCCACCGTGGGGCCCGGCAGTCCCATCAGGGCCCCACTGGACATGTACTCCTCCAAAAAGAAAAAGGGACTGCTCTCCAAAGGGAAGAAACTTTTGCAAAGACTTGGCGCTGTAAAATAATTTCTCGACATACTTGGAGAGTGTCATCCGCTTCCTTGTAGTGTTTAAAAAAAGAAAAAAAAAAAAAGAATACAGTGGACAGGTGGCATTTGTGAGCTTAGCAAATGCTTTATTCTTGTACATCTGTTGTATACTAGAATATTTGTATTTATTTAATCATATCAACTACATATTTTCAATAATACATTTCATATTATGATCCCGAGACCTCATGGTGTCGGCCGATGTAGTACTGAGGATCTTTACCTCCAAGTCTCTAGATGATGGGAGTTTTGCTGTAGACAGAGACGGGGCCCGGGGTCAGTCTGATGGCACTTAGTACACCACATCATGCCTCAGAGTCTGACCAGTGTCTCTGCATACAGAAATCAGAATGTCATTCACGCACTGAGGGCTCAGTTAAACCTTTGAGTCCATTTTGAATCCGAGGGGGGAAAAAAGAAAAGAAAAAAGAAAAAAAAAAAAAAGACTTGGATGGCCTCAACTTGAGCTCGTTCATAACAGCCAGTCACATAAATGGTATGAGGTTTGCATGCTTTACTTCAGCACATTCCCTCCTGACCCCGCCCCGAGAGTGCATGGAGTGCGACTGGCTCAGTGTAGAACCTGGAGCATGCAGTACTTTAATAAATACCGGCGTGGCTGATGTGCTGTGCGGTAATACTGTGACAAATCAGCAGAATTAATTGCTATTCTTCTGCCCTATTTCATCAACTGCGATAGAGGCGAGTGTCCCCCTCCTACCCCCGCCCCAAACAAACATGTCCAACACCTCCAAAACAAGCACATACTGTACTTACTACAGGGTCTCTGCAGTGAAATCAGCCTGTTCTGTCCAGCTGAATGGAAATGCCTCGTAGATCCAACCTCCATGTATTTGCCTTATAATCGCACAATGGTTAGTACTTTGTCCAGTAGAGCGTGCAGTCCCATGCCGACTATTCATTTCTGTTGTTACTTCATAAAAAACAAGATCTGTTTGCAGGTGTTAATCCTGACTTGTGATGTGCAGGGTATCGTGTGACTGTCGTGTTTTACATAGGACCAGAGCTTACATATAAACCTCCAAGACTCCTGTGGTGACAATGTCCATCATCCAAAATAACAAATAGTTTATGAAAAAAAAGGTAAAAATCCTCCCTGCATAGCAATTTTTGGGGCGACTGAGAAAATATAGGCACTTTATTTGAGTTCACTGTTTTTGCCACACTGATGCACATTTGATTCAAAACGATGACTACTCTACAAAAGGAAACAATGTTGAAGGTACTACACAGAGAAACAGATGGACGCTAATTAATTTGTGTGACATAGCATCAGTAAATTAAGTCCTGTTAGCTCATTTGATTCACAAGCAACACTTTTGGGCTTCACAGGAAGACTAAAAGGTTTGACTTTTTCCACAGTAGTTAACGATCAGACACAAGGCTACCTCTACGCTGCCCCCCTACTAACCCCAAATCTACTCAATCTGAAATGTTTATTCAAGCCAATCTGTCATTGATGCCTGTTGAGTGTCCCGAGTTATGTTGGTGCAGGATACAAGTACTGTATATCAATATATATCTACACCTTAAATGTAGAGTAGTGAATGTATGATGAATTGAAAGCCAATGTATTTTCAAAGCTGCCCAAAAGGATTGTGCAGATGTCCGTCTTTGTGCGTGAAATGAAACAGTCCACCTTTATCGTCTCACACCGTTCTGTTTTTTCCCCCCTCATTTCATTCTCATGTATTTTAAAAATCTAGCCTATTTTTTCTACACACAACACACGAGTTAAACTGAAACTGCCAAAAAAGAATGTATGCAAAACATTCTGTAATACTTTCTGTACAATTTGTGGCTGAACAGCCACGTTAACCTGCGGTAAACTGATGTACATCTTTTCCTATTTATAGATCATATCCTCAGACATTGCTTCTATTCATTTTGAGTGACTGTTGCTCTTTTTGTACTTTGTCCATTTGTAAAATTGTTTTTAAATGTTTATACTTGATTTTCAAACTGCCTTTTTTGTACATTTAACTTTATAATCAAACAGTGCAAGCTTTTCCCATGGTGTCTTGAAGACCATATTGTTTAAAAATCTGCAATTGTGTGCTAGCTTTATGATAAGAATTATCAGCCTATATTGATGGTTACAAATTATTGTGTGGGTGTGCATGTGCAATCTTTTCTAAAAAAGAAAAAAACTAAATAAATTTGATATTTTGTAACATTCGCATGTCTGATTGACTAAGAAAAAGACAGAAAATATGATACGACACAAAGAAATTGTTTAATATAAATCATTTGCAACACAGTAACAACAGTTTTAGGACCTAGATGTTGGATTCTTATGAGCCTTTTTACTAACAAAAACCTAATATATCAGCAAGTTATTACTCCCCCTATAGAGGACAACCACTGCTATAAATCATCTACAAATCACCAGGAGGCTCACTGGTATAATAAAACAAGTAAACAAAGATTCTAGGTTCCCTTATGAAAAAAATGTTTTCTTACTCAAAAAAGGCAAAACCCAACATCAACATTGGTAATCAAGATATATGTGACAATACAATAAGTGCTTGTATTCTTTGAAGTAATGCTCTTTTCAGGAACGTGGACTTCCTCTCAGATCAATTACTTCTGAACATCTTCACCCACTTGACATTACAAATCTCAAGTCTATTCCAACAGTGGACAGTGTGCATACTGATCATGTTAGCATATGTGCTAGCATTTGACTTCAAAAATGTGGCTTTGTCCTTGCATTGGACTCAAAATGTATAACATACCATTTAGAACATCTTAAACTGCGTAACTTAATACACAGGGCTCACTGACTCAACCAGATGCTAGAATAATTTAAAAAAAACTTGAGAAAATGTCAAAACAACTTCCAATAATCTAAACTGAAGATAACTTGTATAACAAAGTTTTACATACATACAGTTCTTTACAAGCCCGCCTTAGAGTCAGAGCCCAACAAATTGCTCATCTCTCTCTTCATAGGTAGAAGAGGAAGTCATCCAGTTGCACACTGGGCTCCCTGTGGATGCTTTGACCCACAAGGAAGGCCAACTTGTGGGCATACTGGCAGGGAGCAGGCACTCGGATGATCCCCTAAAAATGCAAATATGGGGAAAATAGACTAGAGTAAGTCCAGGGTTCTTATACAACTCAAATTGTTATTAATTTTATACACAAATACTAAATAATATTTGAGCCTTTAACATGCTAGAGCTACTTCAAGTTATTACTGGATTCTTAAATATCAGATTTAATAACACCTCATGTAAAACCAGCTGTCAACTCCAAGATTTACATATATTCAGACTGACAGACCTGTGAAGAAACCTCATGATGCCATTCAGGACGAAACAAACTGATTTCAAAGGCAGCCTACCTGCCAGTTGTAGTACATGTGGCACAGCTTGTAGGTGAGCCGCTGCATGTGATCAGGCTTCAGTCCACTGGTGTCGTACACAACATTGTAGTGGGTCGGGGAGACGCTTCCACTGCGGACAGCCTGGCTCACAATGTAGAAGTCGTACCTGGCAAATGAACGTTGCAAGTTATCTACTTTGGAACCGATAAATAAAAAGATGCAGGAACAGCGAACAAAGCCTACCACTCTGGGCGGGTGACCTCCGAGTCGACGATGGTTCCTGGTGGAGGGTTGGACACCTTTCCATTGATGTGGGCGAAGAACCTGCTGCTGATGCGCTTCTTCACCACCACCACACTCAGTTTAGGCCTGAACAGAGGGGGAGGCTTATCAAAAACTGGAAATGTGTAACTCTCGCAATTTCAGTTCTTTTGGTGTGGCGACTCCACCACACAGCAACTACAAGAGCCAATCAGACATGTTTTATCTTATCAGACATGGAGGTGTTAAAATACATGTGACTCATTGGAGATTTAACTGCCTGTTTCTACATACAGCAGCTTAAAAAGGCTTTCAGAGGTTAAAAGTTTGGACATGAAAAACTCACATGTAGTCATGGCCCATAGACTTGATGGAGTCCATAATCTGAGAAACCTCATAGTTGACCACGCTGTGCAGCTGGCCGTCTCCCACTCCATCTCTGTACACAATGATGCGTGAAGGGAGGCAGTTGTTGAACTTCAGGTAGTCTTTGAGTGCACCTGTAAAACAAATACAGAGGTTATGACATTTGCTGATTGTTGATACACAATCTAAGAACATTTAGTTAAAAAAAATGTAATAAAGTCTTTAAAAAAAACAAACAAACTCAAACTTGCCACTCAAGGCCATCTTCAGTCCATCCATGATTTCCTGACCTTTGTGCTGCAGCACACACTTTGAGAACCACCTTGAGAAAATAAATAAAATTGAAATATCACACAAGTGACATTTACAACTTGCTGGTTGTGCTAAACAACTTCTATAGTGCAGATGTTTAGATGTCGAGTACAACTTTATTCAGACTGTAGACTGATGTATAGAAAGGAATTGTGCCAACACTCAGCCCTTCATCACACACGGTCGCTGCCTCTGTTGTACATACTGACCTACTCATGCTCTGGTTGAGGCTGGCCACTAGTGCACCGATGGACCTCTTTCCAGCAGTGGTGTCATGGTAGCAGTCGATGCCCACAATCATCAGCTGTTTGAGCTGCACACAGAGGTGTGAAAAGTTATCAATACAGTGTTTTCCAGTTTTGTCACAAACAACATTCATCAGCACTTCCCATTTGTAGACTTTTTTTTTGGTTTTATCCCAACCTGATGAAATTCTGTGAAGGTAATAAGGTTTAAAAAAGAAAAAAAAAAAAAAAAAGATACCGCCCATGAGTTTCTCCTACTTCGGCATCAGACATTCAATTCAAGAGGTTCCTGAAATATATTCACTGATACTGGCCTCTGTAGGAACATCCAGGTTTATAAGCTATGAAAGACAAACAGTATGATTTATATCAACAATACGTTTACATACAATAAAGCTCCACAAACAAAAAGTGAAGCTTAAAAAGAACTCCTTGCCACTTTAGGGACATATGGATTTTTGAATGTCTATTTGTCAGAAACTGAGCCGTACTCAAAGTCCATCTTCAAGCAACCAACCCCGTATCTAGCAAATAAACATGATTCAGACCCCAACACTGATTCACTGACTTGTGACATCCTGTTTAGTGTCTTGCTTAAATGTAAAATCATGACAAATATTTGTGAAACATTACACAGTAACAGGTTCATGCTTTTATCTGCTCTGAAACATCTGATAGTTTACTCCACCCCAGAACGATTTTCCCATAATACACCTCAACTTTTAACTTCAATGTGAAATTCATTAGTGTGTGAGTGACTTGCAGGGATTTCCACGCTCCACAGCTCTCCTCCCATCTTGCAAGCCATCTGCAGAGCGATCTTGGTAGCGACAGTCATGAGTGCCTGAGGTCGGCTGAGGGTGCGGGACACCACGCACTGGCTGGGGGTGGGGCAGTCCACACAAAGATACTTCTTAACGCTGTCGTACTTGTCCTTCCTGTTGCTGGGGAGGACCACCACCACCTAACACACAAACAGCAGCATGACCACATACAACTAAATGCTACTAGATTTTACTTGTGACTACATTATTCTTGTTGTAAATTTGCTGCGTGGCCCACGACAAATGTCACAGCACTGACTGAATAAAACAATAAAACTGTGACTGTGACCTGCTCCTCTGTGTTTATCTAATATACATTTAGTCACCAACCATCTGTGTTTGGGGTCCAACGTTGTGCTGCAGGGCTCTGAGGAGAGACTCTTGGTGATCGTCATACACAATCCTGATCAAAAGACAACTCACAATAGTTACATGACAAAACCACCATGAAAAATCAATAAAACTAACTTACTTTGGAAACAATTAACTGACTATAATGTCAACAAAATCCTAAAAATATCTTTGACCAGAGCCAATTCAAAATGAAAATTTGAATGCCTTTATTCTAATTAATGTTTAAAAGCTGTCCAAGTGTTGCAAGGTTATATTTAACTGCGTTCTACACTCTGCTATACCCACATATTACTTTAGTGATAACCGTCATGCTCACAAATTTTCCATGATGCTGATAAATGCTCAAAATTTAAGAATTTCAGGCATCGGTGTGACTGCAATAGTTTTCTCTTATCACAAGGTGTCACAGAAACCCTATTTTTGGACTGTAGGATATATTGTTTGAATGCTTGCACTCACATCATGGCTCTTTGTATGCGGATGCCGAGCGGACCCGAGACTTTGTTTAGGGTTTGCAGGAGGGACTGGGCTTCATTGCCGTTACGCCGGGTGTGAAAAAGGAGCCAGTTATTCAGTGGAGGAGAGTTGATCACAGGCAACCCGCGCATCTCTTTCGACCAGTCGGCTTGCCAGGGGTTGTATTCATACTAGGTGACACAAATTATGTTAATAGCTCAATTAAGATCATAAATAAAATTACATTAATGTGAAAATACATAAATGCAACCATAAGCGTATTATACCGATCTTGATCCCTGGAAAATCCTCTCCCCTGGGAGGACTCTGCCAGTCAGGTTTAGGAGTTGCTTATCAAAGTTGAGTCCCCACTTGTCCAACTCTGCCTGTGCATCAGTATTCCTATGAAATAATTTCTCAGGATTTAAAAATCAAAGCCTTGGATTATGCTGCCTGTTAAACCTGCAGTTTTAACTTCTATGCATATAAACAGACTAATTACACAAGCTGCTGAGATGAGTACAAATAGGGTCACAGTTAAGAGCCCAAACCTTCATGATTGCTGCAGACATTTCGGTTAACCCTTACATACATTACCTGTATTTAAATAACCAGGAAAATGAAATGAATCGTTACGTCAATGTTAACATAAAACCTTTTAACTGCTAAACAGGAGGTTAAGTAATTAGGATTTTCAAGGCCACACGATATCAGCTGTGCTACCGGCGCTTGCAGCATTTCTGATGCTTTTGAATATTTTAGTCAGGAGTACGCAGATAAAACACAAGTCAGAGACGCATTGATTGTCACCTACTTTTGTATATTAGTGACAAATCTGTTGAGGCGTCCCTCCCTCTGCTCTGGGGTCAGTCTGGTGTGGGTGCTCAAGTCCTTCATGATGTTGAAGTCTGCTCGCATCTTATCGGTCAAGCCTGTCGACCACATCAAAGTTGTCATTTAAACTTATGACGGATTTCAATGTATGGTTGTAGTTTACCATGGACAACACTTTAAAAAAACAGACCAAGATGTTCTGCAGCAATTAACTGCTGTCACCAGTAACCACACATGGGATTTCAGTGTCTGTCATTTTAATTCTTGACTGTAGTCTGATTGTATTTGTCACAACTTTCAGTCAGCGAGTTATAATACCTGTTAATAACATTTATAACACAAACATGCCATGTGTGAAGCAATGCATGTTTTAAATGTTGACATAAATGTGGCTTTTAGAGTCACAAACTGCAGAATGAGACGGTAACCTGTGAGGTAGCACAGCTCTGGGATGAGCATGGCCGGGCCGGGGGGAGGACCTCCAGCAGGACCGAGCTTCTTCACATGGCTGATGAGGAGCACCTGGTTCCCGTCAGTGATGTCCAGGCCATATTGCTGAGAACACAAAGCGTAACAGTTATTCATTATATTTGGGCGTCAGGAGTGTCAGTATGCATCTGTTGAGGCGAGAATGTTTACATCAAATATTGTCCCAGTTACACCAGTGCTAGTGTGCATGACACCTACAGTCTTGTAGTAGTTCTTGAAGGAGATGTCGGTGTCTCCCCTCTTAAATGTGTTGTTGGGAGTGTGATCCCATGCAATGTCATCAATCCTGTAGGTTTTGTTGTTGTACCTAAGAATGTGAGAAGCAGAGAGAGGAGTACAAGACACAGGTATTAAATTAGGGTATGTTGGGCTGACAAAACATCACTTCCAAGCCAGGCATTATACTGATTCAAGACCTCTGCATATTAATTCAAAACTGTGAAATGTGGATCTTACTTAGTGAGGACTATGAGTCCAATAAGCTCCTTAGCACAGATCTCTGGGAAGCGCTGATTTCCACACTGGTGCCTCAGGTTGGCCATAAAGTCAAGGACCGTCTCACTACGCAGCACCTTGTGGCTCACGTCTGTACACAGCATGATGGACGACTCATACTGCAAGATGGTGGTGGTGTAGCCTGGCCAGATGGTCAGTCTGGGATAAAATATTTAGAAGGACAGGCTCCCCGTTTTTCATCTCTCATCTGATAAAAAGTTGTTTTCCATCATTTAAGATCATCCATCAACACAGCTTCAGACACCTGTGCTACCACAACTCTGCTGAAGCTTCTCACTGGGTTTAAAATCATCACTTTACCCTTTTAAACACCAGCATCATTATTTTCCAGTACAGAAAACCCACTGGACAGTGATTAACATCTCATTTTCTACTACTAAGAGAGTAGGTAGCAAGCCATCGGATTTTATATTGCCTTTCTTACAGTGTATACATTTACAGAAGCAGGAGTTGAGCAAGTTTATTAAAAGTTGGCAAAGTTTTATTTTAAGAGCACATACAGCTTCCTAGTTTTTAAAATTAAATCTTAAATCATATTTTTAAGGCCTTGGATTTACTGTGAAGGCATGCTTTGAACAATCACACTGTAAGTGACTGAGGAGAAACTTTTAAAAAGGCTCAAGTTGAAGGAGAGTGACCCAACTGTGTTTATTCCATGTAGTCAATTACTCCAACGTAGAGTAAGAATAGTGTGAAGCATGTGTCCTTGAAAATGTGTTGTTTTACCTTATTAATTTAAAACCCTGCCATTAGTTTACTGATTCGAGAAGCCAAGGTTTCTTTTGGGCACTGGTGGAAGATAACATTTCTTAAATCCCAAAATGTACTTTATACACAAGAGAGCTGTTATTCATCTTTATAAAAGGCAACAATAGTGAGGCGAGTCAATATACCTGTGCTGTGGGATGTTGAGTGGATCATTGGGGCTGTAGTAGTTGCGTCCAATCTGCTGCATGTTGAGAATTCTCAAGATGCTGGAGAAATGAAGAGAAGAGAAAAAAACGAAAATAAACAAACAACAACTTATTGTTTTAACACCTGACAACTGGAAAACTTACCGTCTGAATATGATGTTGTAAAACTGGATGCATACTGGCGATGTAGGTGGCAGTTCATTTGTCAAGGTGACCGTGATCTGAACCTTCTCTCCGTTTCTTGTCTCGCTGTGTAGCACAGTCTCCTAAACACAAGGGCAGATATTTCAGTGCAAGACGTGAAAACATGTCTGCAGAACAAAATTCAAAAATGTTACCAACCAAATGTACCTTGCTGTGCAATCTGTGAGGCAGAAACAGCAGAGCTCCATCAAAGCTCCGCGCTGAGCCAAGGGCTTCCTCATGCTGGAAGAGGAGAGCAGATCTCAGGCGGCGAGACTCCATTGGGGGTTTAAAGTCCACATGGTACTGATACAGAACCCACTGAGGACGGGACAGGATGCGAAAGAAGTTGGCTGACAACTGAATGGCAGAACCAGTGGTTCCTGAAAAAGTGCAGAAACAATTTCAAAGTGTCATTTATAATCCTCTCCATCAATGATGAAATATGCAGTGGCTGAATGTGTTGGTATACATGAATTCTTAAAAATGTTGACAGACCAGACTTTGATTCTTTGACGTGCTCCATAGCCTGCCTGGTGTTAACCCCTGCATCATGAAAATCCCGACGACGTCCACCTCTTTCTCCCAGTTTCACCTGTTGGAATCCAGCTGATATCTGTAGAACAGCTAAAGTAACAATGATACTAAACAGTCAGAACCACTTTGCTTACATTTCAATGCAAAAACTCAAATTTGAAAATGCAATATATTATAGGACAGTGATTGAGAAGGTACAACAGGCATGTAAAATTAACCCATCATCCCACAGTTGAGGGTGCAGTGTTTTTTTTTTAAATCCCAAATTTTAATTTCCAACCCCTTTGCACTGCAGTCCTTGTAATGGTCAACTGTACTGTTGTACAGAAAATATTTAATTGCATTTCCACACAGACTTTCAAAAGCAAGACATAGCCACAATCATTTGCCATAAGAAAATCAATTTCCTTTAAGAACAAACATAAAACTGTCAGAATGTACCTTCTGCAGAAAAAGGTCCTGGAGCCCCTTTCTGCCTCCCTCTACCAACCAGCTCTCCCTCTGTGGGCGGGGCTGGTGCTGGCTCTCGAGCCTGGCTCAACAAGAATAAAAAAAGAGAAATCAAGTTTTAGGTTGGAGGAAAAAGTCTATTCTTTTCATGGAAAGAAAGTCAATTTAAGTAACCTATTTCATTTTCTGTATCACACCAATAATTTTTAATGTTTTATCCAGACACTCTTCAGACAGAGCTCAATTGCCTATTTACATTTTGCCCCAACAAATCACTAGCAGATAAAGGGGTGTGTGCGTCTCTGCTAATGCTTCGTCACTCAAGCCTCCTTACAGCCAAAATACACCAGGCGTGGAGGCAACGCGTCACGTAGGCAGGGTGGAGCACGGTTGTTTTACCTGCTGCACAGACTCCATCTTCATAGCGTGTCAGCCGTGTTTTCTGTAGGATACTTTGAAAAATGGGCAAGTATGTCACTTAAACTATTACAAAAATAAGACCTGCCTACATTTATAATGTAAATTTATTTTCTTATGTGCGTGACATATTGCCTCTTAAGGTTACTTAAAAAGTTGACTGAGCATTGTGAAGTTTGAGGCTGCAAAAGACAGAGTACTTTATAGTTTACTTATGTTATTTTCACCATTTTTGTTCACCAGCTCCCACTATAAATAGAAGGCAGGCGGTTGCCCTCTTTTTATTACGCCGAAGGATACAAAGAAGATTTCTCCCACTCCCAACACATTTGCATCCCTCCTGCTGGCTACATTGCCAGTATTTTTCCACATAGATGATCAGCTTCACTGTGTGCATATTGAATTTTGCCAAGTGATAATGCAGTTGTGCAGGGTTCGGAAGTGTAGGCTATATTAACTGGTACTGAATTAATTAACTAGATCATTTTAACTACAGGATCATGGCTACACATTGATTTGATTGATTTATTTTAATGTACAATGTAAAAAAAAACCTAATAGGTTGCACTGCTGCATCACACAACCTCTGCTACAATAGGGGATTTATTTTAATCATTCGGGTACAATCAGATTGTACTTTAAAAAGAGAGAGAAAGAGAAGACCAGCTACGTAAAAATAAGAGATTAACAGCACGATGTTTCTGTGGTCAGTGTAGCAGCTTGGTTTAATTATAATGGAAGCATTCTGCTGCAGCAGATGTGTCACACAGCCCCCATGCTTGGTGTATTTCGGCTGTTACTCCTCAGAGCAGAATGATGGCATAGATGGATTAAAGGATAGGTTCACTTTATTTTCTCCAGGTCTTAATGCAATACTTACAAGCCCATATGTACATTGAAAGAGTTATTGGTCACTGAAATGGTTTCTTCAGTCCATACTGGCAGTAACATTCAAATCATGCACAAATGTCCAGCTGAAGCTAATATGAAGCTTCAGTAGTCTTACAAAACAAAACAAGTTGAGATCTTTCATACTTATTTTTTACAAGCAAATTCCTGCTTGGTGTTACTATCTCTCCACAGTGGCTCAGCAAGAAAACACTGCCCACAGAAGTACAAAGAGGGAATCATATACTGAAGAAGTACTTTGGTAGAAACCTATAACAATGTCTAAGTAGATATGGGCATGTCTCTACTGTTTTAAGATGGACCTGGAAAAATACGTAAACCTGTTATTTAAGATAGCTGGATTGCATGTTCAAAGAAAAGCTAGTAGCAGGCACTGCCAGCTCATCTAATACATATTACATCTGGATAGCATCATGCAACAATAAGCATTATGAGAATTTATGAATACTAAATCTTTAGGGGGTAAGATTTCACAATAAAAATTGTTAACAGGCAACCTTTAGAAAGCTGAGTCATACAGAAACTCTCCTAACAGTTTTCATAGGAACTATTTCTTCAATAAAAAGTAAATAAATAACTGAAGTTAACTGAAAGATCAACTTCCCTCGGGAGCAGGAACCAAGCGGCAACCTCCGGGGCTGAAAAATGAAGCCAATGCGGAAGTGCCAAAACTGCAGTTCCTTGAATGGCCACTTGAGGCTGGCTCCAAAAGCGAGTCAATCCCCATACACCCCCATGTTAAAATGCTTTGCTCATTTTTGATTGGGTGAGAGTTAGGCAGAGTCACGTACTGCCAGGATGGCGATGGCAGCTCACTTTGAGCTTCAAAACATGGATGTATAAAGAGAACCGGATACAGGGTCGGAGGCGGGGCCCCGTTCATTCTTATGAAAGTTGCTCAGTGGCGCATGAAGCCAAAAAGAATCGACTTCCCGGTATGAGAAGTACCCGGATCTTCCGCACTGTGCGGCCCATAGAGCATGCGCACTAGTGACTTTCGCTGCCTGAGTCGGCTACTTCCCGTTTAGCCCTCCGGCTAACTTGAATGGGGATAAAACAATTCAATCATGTGGCTCTTCTAGACTTTTGAAATGTGACCGGACCAAACAGATTTAATTCTGATAGTGAGACAAGTCATTTCGCGGGGGTTGTGATGCTCAGAAACATTTATCCACTGATTTACAGATGTCTCTTTCACAATGTAAGTCTATGAGAAAAAGTCTTTTTGGGCCAGTGTGCATCACGTGACGTTGTAATTACACGGTTTGGCCGCTATGTCAAAATTGGCTTCAAAGCCTAGCGCTCTTCCTGTATCCAGTTATCTTTATACATCCATGCTTCAAAACCGCTCTTCAGAAACCATTGGGTGACGTCATGGTAACAACGTCCATATTTTTATGCAGTCTATGGCAGGAACACAGTCTGTCTTTTAAATGTATTTTAATGGCTGAGCACCACAAACGAAATTACATCACCACTTTAGAATTAGATGAAGGAAATCTCAAAGACATGTTACAAAACCTGAGAAGCCAAAATATCCCCTGAAAAACAACAAGCGGTTTAAGTATGTCAATTTTTTTTTAATTCATCGACCACTTTTTAATAATGGCGAACCGGATTACTGAATTAAATATTGCTTGGGATATTAAAACAGGCAACGGTGGACAGACAATGACCACACTTCTCTTACCGCTCCAGGTGCTGCAGTCTCTTGACCGCGTGCTCTGCCTCGTGATCTTGCTCGTGCCCGACCAGTCATTTTCAGGCGAACTCAAACGGTGCACCTATTTTAAAAGCATATTCTATAATTTATACAAAGATAGGTGCTATGTACTTACGTATGAAATTTAACAAACGGGATTTAAAAGATAGAAAAAAAATAAAACCAAGAACAACATATATGAATCCAAAAAACAACTATTTAAACAACAATTTATTTAATGGGATTGTCTGACGTTAAATTTTTTACCAACATAGACTTAAGCTATTAAAATAATTTGGTGCCTGTTACACTCACACAATAACTTGTGAAGTCGCAAATAGAGAGCTTTAAGTCCTGTAACTTAAGTTAACGTCAGACATGATGGCGCCTGCTAACACGCTAACGTTAGCTAACATTAATGATAGCATGCCATCAAAAGTTGATGCCAAATTAAAAAAAAATCTTTAGCCAGACATAACACAATGATGCATAAAACTATCACACTAAAATCACGTTACGGTGTTCTCATATTAGTAGAGTGTCAGCTAACGTTAGTTTAGCTAATTAACGTTAATTAACCGAGATACGACCCAACTGGCTGGCTGAAAAGTGGTGTTATTTCGATTACATCTACTTGAATCTGAAGAATTCAAGATTAATCCTGAAATAAATTGACAATGCAATATATGATGTATACATTTTAACAGGCATACTCACTTTTGAAGAAGATTTTCTACAGGACGAAAAAAGTTTCTCGCAGGTGCATCCGCGATTAAAAGGACAACAAAAATGCGGCAATTTACACATAGGCCTCTTCACTGAGAAAATTATTACGCTTGTAATTATTTTAAAACTGTCATCAAACACTTCATTGGCTTACATAAGGCATTATTATCTACTACATGTGCAGTTGTTCAGAATTCAACTAATGACGATGTTAGTGAAGGGTGGTGGAAAAACAAAATAATTAGAAAAGTCTAAGAACTACTTTTTGGGGCGCAGTGATCTGCTGAACCACGTATTGTTGTGTGTGCGTTTTTAAACTGTGCAATATCAATTGCGGCCACTAGATGACAGCAAAGCCTGTCCTGTAAATCCAGACTGGGGCTGTCTGGGTTACTAAAACCTACATCAGCTTGTGTTGAAATTGACAAAATTTCCCAAAATGTCATTTGAACTTCATGCTATTGATTCTAATTAGTAATGTAGAGGTAAAGTGAAAGGTGGCAATGACTTTCAATTTGTGAGCATAAGACAACATAAAAAGTATTTTCAAAACGGTATTTATTGATGCTTATTTTCTTCTATTGTAGAAATACTGAGGAAATGAGACTGAAGGGGGGCTGCAGGCCTCTAAATAATTGCCTAAATGGATACAGGCCAATGGTATGAATAGCAGTAAAGAATAACTATGATTTTTCATTAAGAAATGTAAATGATATGGGTTAATGCTGCTGTTACTCATTGCCCTTTGATACTGATGTCTACAGTGATAAGAATGGCTCCACAAACGCCTTCTGTCTGTGGTTGATTACTTACTTTCTTATCAAGTGTCTCTTATGACCGTGACTAAAAATTAATGATTTAAAAGTGTAAGAGTTAAGGATGCTTTCACAAATTCAAAAATCTCTCTTAAGAATCCTTTTTAAGACGCAGCTGATCACAAGCTATTATTTCTTCTCAAACTTTTCCTCTCCTCTCAGCATCCTACCATTTGAAACAGAACTTGGCACCTCAGAGGGCATTTTGAGGAAGATGTACGCAAGTCTTTCATGTCTGAGATCTAAGAGTGATTACAGATTCAGACCTGAGGGACCAGTCTGGGAGGACCTGCTTCAGTCACTGTTTACCTGATGGAAGAAGACTGAGGGGAGATGAAGAGAGGCAGGGACATCAGTGTCATCAGTTCCTGATTGTGGGTAAAAAGGGAAAGTTACACCATAAGACACAAACATGAGCATCTGGACAGTTACAGATGGAATTTAACATTTCAAAAACATCATAATATATATTGTCAAACAGTTGAACAATATGCACCTGACTCAAATAGTCCAGAGCTGTAAAAGCTGTTTGATAAAAAAAAAAAAAGAAACGTATTCTACAAAAACCCACGCTATCTCTTAAAAAACAACAAAGGCCACTGAAAAAGAGTGAAATGAAAGAGAAAGAAGGAAACATGGCCAGGGAAAGGGCTGCAAGCTGAGCTGTATGAGGCTGAGAAAGGTGCACCCTGCCAGGGACGTTGATGAATGCGCTTCAGGCTTCAAGCTTGCCCCGCAGCCCCCAGCGGTGTGGATTCCACGCTTACGCTAATCATGCTCTGTGAGATATAGTAGTAAGGCCCAAAGCTGATGAAAGGAAACACGCAACACAGTTAGTGTATCAAACTGACTGCACTGTTACAAAAATGCACACCCTTCATATTTACATTATTATCATCACAACCAGTGGTGTCATCATCACTGTCTGTGTCAGGAGCATGTTTCTTTATCAAAAAAAATTATATACACAGTATCAGTAGTGTTCTGCGTGATATTCATAGCAATGCCACATCACTTCCTGTTTTGAAATGATAAAAAGAAAACAGGATCAAAGCTTTCGTTCTACATAAATCACAGTGGCCCCATTAAGCTTGAACTGCTGATTGCAAAACCAGAACAAGAGGGGATTCTGAATAATAAGGATCTACCGTGCCATGATATCAGTAAGCGGGTTAGGAAAATTAGATTATTCTTTTGCCTGCCGTGGAACCTAATCTGCTCTGCATCAGTGTGCTCCCCCTTAAAATGATGCAGGCACTGCATCACACACACACACACAGACACACACACTTGCACCATGAGTTTCTAAATCCATGCAGAATAAGCAAACCATGCATACAGTATGTTGAATCTAAAACAAACTAGTGCACTATTTACAGTGAAGACAGAAAATGCCACAATAGTTACTGGCTTTGTTAGCAATGAAGCACAGCTGGTGTCAGAATCACTGAGTTTTATTTGCGGTAGCGGTTCTCCATCAGAAGAAGTCTCTGATTCTGAATGAAAAATAGCCTAAGAGATGGTGTTCTTCCACAAACCATTATATATATAAAAAGTTGCCATGAATGATTAATAAACTGTATTATTATTATATCTACATTTACTTCAGCCAAAGTAAAGAACAAAAACCCCAAAGACTGGGAAAAGTTTAAATTGCAGCAGACTTTCAGACTTAAGAGACAAAGATTTTTCTGCAGGATTATGACTCTGATGGACATTTAACTACATTTTAAACTCAGCATTTAATGTCTGAAAATGATTGTGAGAAAAAGAAATAGAGTCAATATGACCATCCATCATAAGCATCATAGCCTCCACTACCAGACTGTTGACAAGGGTTAGAATAGAACCATTATTGAAAGTAAATGTACTCACTTTAGGTAATAACACTTTGCTACTTTTTCGTTTTTTAAGTCAATAATGTTGTGCATTTATAAAAATAAGACATTAGCTGCCAACAATTTTGGCATCAGATAAAAACTGAATAATTTCCATGACAACTGAGCAAACTCCATCTAGGAAGGAAGATGCAGGATGCAACTGAAAACTAGTAAGTGGATGTTGAGTCTTTGTCAAGCTTCTGTTTCCAAGCTCCAAGAATGAACTTTGATGGTCTCATCACCCACCAATGTCACCCCCAATGTAAACATGAAAAGACTGACAGTTATTTATCAGATTTTGAGTTATTATTATTTTTTAACTATTATATGTATACAAAACTAACATATTTAGTTGTATATGATTTGATATTTTATAAACTCAAAGAGCTTGCAACTGGATTTGTCTGTGTATTTTGTGTGTTGCATTCTTTGCATTCTTTATTATTTTTGTATGAATCTATACATTGGTTTTTTTTTTAGGAATATCGTGTATAGTATGCCTTTAAGTCCTGGTTACAGAATATTTATCGTGAACTCAATTATCTCTGTGGTAAAGTAATGTTGTCTCAGTTTATGGTCCTGATTGTATGTTTGTTGTTTTACTGATGACTATTCACAGTAATGGCGTGGTCTATTGACTCCAGGTCTTTCGTGGTGAAACTGAAACTCGGGGTAACATAGTGCAGATAGATGACTAGAGCTTGAGAGTCACAGTGACCCTAAATGGGAGCTAAGCCTGGAACAGAGAACACTATATACTTGTGATGTCAAGGCTTTAAATCACACTTGTGATCAATCCCTTCTTTCTCTTCCATGTCTTTCATCTACACTCTCTAGTAAATCAGACAGCTATGAAAATAATCCCCCCCCCACACACACACACACACACCACACACACACACACACACACACACACACACACACACACAAACACACACACACACACACACACACACATTATGCCACAATTACTATATATAAAACCAAATTCCCATGCATCATCACCATGGCTTTCAAAACACAGAACTCTTTTTTCATAAATGATTCAACCCTTTATCCACACTTCCTGCTAGCATGAGTGCCAAGGACATATTCCATTAAGGCTCCATTTATTTAGCCACTACGGTTTCCTGTTCGTTTGATAACAAAAGCCCTCTTTGGCTGGTGGCCTTGACTTGTTAAAGATTATTCAAATGGACAGATACAAGAATTCTGTGTAGAGAAAGACTTGATTTAACAGACACAGATAAAGGTATAAAGTAAGTCAATAATGCGCCAGATTCCTAGTTAGAGGAAGTAATGGCAACATGGCAAGAAAGGAAAGAATTTTTAAAATATTGTGTGTTTGGTGTATTTGAATATTAGCCGGTGCTGACCTGACTTTTTTTTTGGAAAGGGGGGGTAAAGGCAGCAGGAGAAAGTGGAGGAGGCCCATGCTGACCGTAGCAGAGTCCTGCAGAGGCAGAGCCCCCTTGGAGCCAGCCTCAGTGAGGATGCCATGTGATCTCTGAAAAGTCAACAAGGGTTGGTCCACAGCTGGGCTGCAGGAGAACAGAGAGCAGACACGTAGCAACACCCTCCTGCTGGGAGCAGCCGAGGAGATGTAGGACTCACAGCCTGCATCTGAAATCTACTGTAGATTTGAAATGTGAGACGACAGCGAGGAAGGAATCTTCCCCCCAATTCAGCTTTCATCATCTCAGAGGCAATTCCTATTTTTAGCACTCGTTTTTAGTTGACATACATGGTCAAACACTAATCCTTGGACTCTAATTTCCTGCATTTTTTGACTCTTCAACAATAAATATTATATCTCGTCTCCTCCGAGCAAACTCACAATCCATCTCATCTGTGCCAGTGAGCCACCACACAATGGGAGAGCTGCAGATTTAATTTCCAAAAAAAAAAAAAAGATTAAGTTGCCTTCTGCATCACTGAAACTTTCTGGGGGTTTGAAGTTGAAATCTCAGTGGTTATGCCTCTCTTTGTCCGAAGCATTGGTTTGAACAAAGGTGCAGTGAAGCATCAGCAGCAAAGAATCTAATAAGCGCAATGTGGGAATAAAGCAGAGGGGAGTGAGCATCAAAGGCAGCCAGGCACAGCATGACTGGCATCGGGCTGAACTCCCAACCTAGGACACTCAGCATGCTCTTCAGCAATCGCCCCCTTTAGACCAATCCTGGGCAGTAATTAAAACCATCATTCCCACTGCCTCGGTATCTCATTAGCCACAGGACCCTGGGCTTTCATCCCTGCTTGTCCAAATATATCACAACTCCACACCAGCAAAGATGAGTCTCGCACAACCAAAACACACGTCTGTGACATCTCTGAGCGGAACAGAGCATTATCTAACTATCATCCAACTCCAAAGAACAGTGGGAGACCACGCGAGCCTGTCTCTTCATGTCCACTGTAATTATTATTGCACCTATCAGAGATGAATTGGAGGGAAACTGTCACCCTGCTGTTGGCTGATTAAATCTACCTGTGCATGAAACAAAGAATAAACACAGATATGAGAGAATAACCAAAACGTAACTATGACATGTTTGTTCTGCGGGGAACACGGCAGAAACGACTTAGCAGAGTGCTTTTGTATAATTTTGTTTTCGGCTGCAAACATCAACCGGTGTTTGCGACTGAAACCCATTAAAAAATGAGGACAAACTGATACATTTGAAGCTCCTACGCCTTCACTATCAAAGGGAGGATTTGAAGTGGGCGAGTATCGGTTGCAGTGGTCAGATTTAGCACTTTGGCTGTAGATAAAAAGAAACTCTTCTTCCCATGTTTAATTCAGTATGAGCCATGACTAACTCATGTAATATAGTGGGCCTCTGAAGTCAATCGAAGGCTTTTTCGCTTGCTTTGTGTACTGTAGGCAGGAATGAATGCGTCACTGTATTTTGACAGTGTTCAGCACAGGGATGCAGGTTAGGAAAATATGTTGGGATATTTTATTCTCTGGTAAATTAGTTCTTCATATAGCAGCAGCAGCAGAAGCAGCAGCGCAGAGCTATACTAAAACCTTAATCCACTGCATGTTATTAACCTACTTGGCATCACTGCCAGGCTGTTTTAGTGCTTTCAAATGACAGCAAGAGAGCTGATGGAGAGAAGACAGGATGTCAGCGAAAGCATCGTTTGTTTTTCTTTCAAGTAAACAGCGGCCTATCTCTCTTTCAATTGCCAGTTCAATAGTAGGCCTGCATGTATGTTGAATGTGTCATGAACCACAACAAACCAATTAATGGTTTAATAAAAACAACATGTTGCATGCTCCCACATGTTCCAACATGTTCCCACATGTTGCGTATAAATTTTTTAAAATGATTCCATGATCCTCCATTCAAGAATTGTAAGATAGTTGCAGTGCCAAGAGGCCCCACCCAAACAGCACAGCAGGATCGGTACTGTTACACAGCTCCCACAAACATGCCAACCACTCCTCCTGCTGTACAAGTGTGTGTGTGTGTGTGTGTGTGTGTAGCATATGTATTTGAAATGGAGTCTCCCCATTCTTTGGCCACGAAAAGCCTCTGATCTTTACACAAAAGACTTGTGCAAGATGAGGATGAGCTCTCAACCTTTGTCAACATCCAGTCTGATTCTCTCCTCTCTTTTAATAATGGCGGCGCATTGTTTATGTGAGTGTTTGCTCAAAAGGCCTTGATGCCACAAAAACCATTATAAATCGGGTCCCCATTTCCTCCTCAGTGCCATTATGAGTCAGTCGAAATTAAAACCCAACCACAAGCTGGTTCTCAGCCAAATTCAGCTAACTGACTCTCTCCCGCTCTGTTTCTTTGAGAAGCCTTTGATGTTGGCAGGGGGCTTTTGCACTCGCAGTGATGGTAACGAATGATACTTTAAGCGATTCTTTTTTATCCGGCGAGCTTAATGAAAGATTAATGGGTTTGATATTTTCCCTTGTTTATATTTTATTTAAAAAGTAAGCCATGGTCCTTGGAACCTGTTAAAAGCTTCTTGGTAATGATTTATGGATCAGTGGAAGTCATATTATTGGTCGCTGGCTCTAAACGCAATGAGAAGTGTTGATTGTCTTCTGAACAACATTATCTTTACATGAAGAGCATTAACCTTGAGTGCTTTGCCTACATCTTTGTCTGATACAGATGGAGCTTATTGCTGCGTCGGAGATATGTTCATTTCCATATGTCCTAATTCGGCTGGCTGCAGACTCTGCATTTCACACTGTTTCACAGCTCAAAGGATGAAATGATTCAGACACAGTGGATTTTGTAGTGACAGGCTATAGGTTTTCCCTCAAGCATAAGATATTGCTTGTAATATACGATTTGACGATATATAGGAAATGTGCAGCTACCTGAGAAATCTGAAAAGATTGCTTCTCCCATTTTCCCATTCTCTGTGGAGTTGATATCATGTCCTTCAGTAACAACTGACTGCATGTTGTTTATTGTAGACTGTAGATCTAATGTCAAGCAAATTAAAATATTATAATTATCCACAAAGCCATATCCAAACATAACAGCTCTGGATATTAGGGTTTGATTGCAGTCCCTTTGAGGAAAAACATATCACAGAAATGTTTATTGATATTTTACACCACAGATAGGCTGAAGATTACATTTTCTTACTTCACTTCATCAGTAATTGTTTATGTACAGTATGCTTCTATGACATCAAGATGTATTTCATTCTTCCTCATTTTTTAAGGATCTTGAAAAGCCTTTTCCCCTATGGAAAGAATGAAGCATTTAAGATCAAAGACTTCCTCTAAACATTATTTTTAATGCACTGTAATTGACTGATCAAGCATTTTTGCTGCTTTTATGGGATGTATTCATTAGAGGTCTTTGTCTAAGTATCTGTTTTTTTATCATGCTAAAGATAATCATATCTAACATTGTTTTGTATGCTCAAATACTTAGAACAGCGGTTTAAGGCACCAACATGAACATCATTAAAGATGTAAATCATAAAAAACAGTTCACAAATATAAAGTTGCTTTAAACAAAAAGAGAGTGCTTTATGAAGTGACAGGACTGGAGTAAATAGTGCATTCATTGGGGACTACTTGGGGACTACTTTTCCAGGAGCAGGACAGTGTTTGACTCAAAATAATCTACAGTGTGTGTATTCATGGTGATGAAGGAACATACAGTGCAATGTTGGAGTACATTTATGTTTTTCAATCATTTCTGGACAACAATGGAGCTCTATAGCTCAGAATAATAAGCTACATCATACTTTGGCTGAATAGACAATACTCATTAGTGGGATCAATTCCTTGTTGATTTTGGTTTTGATTAAGGGTGGCAAACAACCACTAATTTAAATAAAGAATCATTCATCTATGTATTTCATCATTGAATAACACCTTGCTGACCACTAATATGTCTAATACTAACACCATATACCACTCATAGTAGTACACAGTATACCACGTTTTTCCAAATATGTTAAGAAGAGATTCCCCAAAATAAACCAGTCACTGGCTGTAACATATTTTGTTGAAAAGCAGCATTGAGAGTTTTGCCTTTTCCCTTCAGAGGGAGATGGAAACAAGAAGAGTGGCATAGCTCCACATCAGCAGTCACAACCATTATTTCCTGTGGTCTGGTGCCTACTGCTTTAATGTGTACAGCTTGAAGGAGAGTGGTGTAATCAGGAACCCACAGGACCAGTAAAATACCCAGTACAGTCCAACTGCCACAGCCACAGGAAGGATGTGAACCCTAAGAGACAGACTACAAGTGTGTGTTTGTCTGTGTGGGAGAGCCTAGAAAAAGCAAGAAAGAAAAAGAAGGGACAGAGGGGGGAGAGTATTCAGGAGGGAACAGTGTGTTTCTGAGTGTCAGGGCCTCCCCTGGCCCCGAGGCCACAGGGCCTACTAGTCACTCTCTATCCCCCTCTCGCTCTCTCTCTTTCTCTACTTTCTCTGTTTCTCTCCCCCTCTCACTCTACCTCTCCCACCCTCTCCCACCTCTTGCTCTGTGATTTATGCCTAACCTTTGTAATTACAGCGCCAACCGCAGCAGCCGTCAGGTTCAGATGGGGTGAGGCACAGACATGCCCCATCACCTGAGAGCAGCAACTCGCCAGCTCTACTGCTAAATACAGCTGCAATTTTCCCTTCAGCCTAATCTCCTTGACATTGGCTCTAGGAACATATTTGTGTGACAACAAGACACCGCAGAGGCCCACTGCCAAACATCAGTCAATTGTTTTCCATTAGAAGACACAGTAAGGTAAGTACAGGTTATGAAGAATGTATGTTCTGAGAGTGAATCAAATTAATTTCTGTTGATTGATTTTTACTTTTATCAGTGAGCTTTACTCACTGGTTATTTTACTGTTGTCTAAACAGACTAGTGTAAAGATACAATAGTAGCACATGACACCAGCTTGTTTGGCAGTAGGCGTAACTGGTGCAACAGTCCTTCACTGTTGCAGCTGTGGGATGAAATTTGATTGGTCGTTATTTGGACTTGATGACCTACAGCGTGGATTCACCACCTGATTTGACATGTCCTTGGATACAAAACACAATCCACCCACTCAAATCCCACAACAGACAGGAAATATATCTGTTGCCATGTGTTTTGGGAAGAGAAGCCATTGGACTTTCAGAGCCTGCTCTTCTTTGCACTGTATATGTATGGGGATGTCCATGACACACCAGGCATTGTCAGCGGACAGAAAGCTCTCTTTGGCAGCCCCCTCGGTGAAGCAGCACGATAGAAAGTCAGAGAAAGAAAAGAAAGAGAGGAAGAAAGGGAGAATGTACCCACATGAGTGTGACATAGTGCTGCCGGACTGATTTGCTCACCATGACAACCGTGCAGAGGGGGGGCAGGGGGCCCGGGGGACCCCCTGGCTTTTCGGCCCGACACAATACGGAGAGGCACGGCTGTCTTAACCTCAGTGACATCCCTGTTGTCAGCGGGTCAAATCCTTGAATATCAATGAACTGACTCAGTGCCCCTTGCAGTGGTCCTCAAAAGTGTCCGACTCACATAAGAAGCTCTCGCTGTCCTCTCTGACCTCTCCTGACCTGCTTCCAGCCTCTTGCCGCTTTCAGACCAGGAAGACTGATTCCACAAGGTTAAACAACACTTAATCAGCGCACATGCATTCCTGCTTCCAGTTTAAAGTCAGCTCAGTTAATTTTCTTGTCTGCTAGAGCCATGATTTCAAACCAGGGGTACTTGTAACAGGGCTACTTCTACAGTTGGCAGGGTTATGGGGAAGAGTGCTGTAGAGTAGCTCAACTAATTTGAAAAATTGAAATGATGATATAATTTTAAAAGTCCTCCTATTTGTGTTGAGCAGAAAACATCCAAATAGAATTACAAAACGGTGTGATGCTGATTGTTAGTATATTTATAATCGCAATAACCTGTAAGCTACCAGCTACAAGAAGCTGACTACACAGGACAAACCTCCTGCTGACCTGAGTCAGTTGTAACACATTAAAGCCATAAGTTGCCATAGGGACTGCATGAAAACTAATTAACAAGCAGGAAGACAAGGCAAAATATATAGCTAAAAGCAATGCACAAATAGCTTAAATAGTTAAAGAGAGGATAAACATAGTAGCTGAAAATAATGAATAAACAGTTGAATTTGCTAAATATGAACAAACAGCTTAACTAACAGATAAACAGTTGAAATAATCAGCTAAAAGGATAAATGCTTGACTAATAGCTTAACAGTTGAAATAAATTTAGCTAAAAGTAATGGATAAACAATACTAATTACCCAAAAGTATAGATAAAGACTTGAAATAGTTAGCTTGACAACTATGATACCTGACAACTGAAATGATTAGCTGAAAGTAATGGATAAACAACATATTTCACCCAATAATTATAGGTCACCCAATAATTCCCACTTTATGAAAAAAATATCATGACAATATCCACTTTAATGTAGTTAAAATCAATTGGAATGAACACATTTGGAATATGAAGGGTGGGGTTGAAGGGGTACTTGAAGGTTGGGAACCACCGCACTAGAGGAAATCTTTTGGACATAAACATAAAACTATGTTAATCATACAAACAAAACATTTCTTTAAGAACATGAGCAAAATCATGGTACTGGCTGCAACCAGAGCAGCACTCTACACAGCACACTACAGCGGCGCCACTCATCATTTCAATCCCCATCTACATCAAGTCATGTGTTTCCTGCTTAATAGAACATTTTGTTGTTTGCTGCGTTGCTCCTTTCTCTCTCCTTTGAAGACCAGAAGAACAGAGGCTTGTCTTTATGTTGTTTTGTGAATCTAGCCATGTTGCTTCAAAGTGTTGTTCGTGACCCAAGGCAATGATCAAACAGAGAGCTAAATTTAGTTCTTCATTTCCATGTCAGCCATTGTTGCTTATGATACACTGTATTTTGAGTATTCATAAACATTGCAGGTGTTGTGCAGTAAATATATGGACACATAGTTTGCATGCTTTTGTGGAACACCCTTTACCACAGAGTGCAATGGCATGCCTGGTGCTTTGGCCTCTCTCACTTTTGACAGCTGTTTTATGGACTACAATATAGTGTTTTTTGTGGCCATGTAAATCCTGGCTTTGCTAACATCTGTTCTTGCACATTTTGACATGTAGAATGAAGTAATTCTGTTTGGAAACTTTCCCAACCTATCGTAACTAAAAATACATTTTATTTTAAGTGTTGACAAGTTTACGAATATAAACAAACCCCGAGAAGCCTCAAGTCTCACATCAAAAGCCCAAGAAATACATTTCAGTGTGCGAAAATGTCTCAAAGCCAGTAAGTCAGTATGTAAACAAAGACAGCGGTGGAGCAACAGTGTTTCAACTGGTTTGTCATACTGCAATCACGGATTGGCCCTTTAAGCGGTCCGTTATTTTCCACTCAGGCCAGATAAGTGGGTCCTGACCCCTTCTCTGTGTAGATTAAGCGCTGCTGCCATCACTCCCATTATTATTATCAGGACCAGACAATCTGGCCTGCCACCAGTGTCCACGAAACGAGATTCTTTTGCCATGCTATAGCTTGATTACTCAAAGGAACACATGCACTCACTGGTATCAGATACAGTTGCAAAACCCAACAATAAAGTCATTTATCATCCCCTCAACTGTTCCTCAGTACTTATCCCAAATTGCTTCCAGTCCTGTCACTTCATAAAGCAAGCTGGGAGCAGAATGGGACATTGACTTGGACCGCTGCAGACTAACACATGTTATGTGTTGTCCCTGCCCTTTCATATTAACTTGATGCCGCAAGGGGGGAAAAAAAAAACAAAACTGCAAGGATGTTTGCAAGACCAAAGAGAATGTGTCCAAACCCTGAGCAGCAAAAACACAAGCAGGCTGACAAACAGTACCAGTGTGCTACTTTGTATTTTACAACTATTAAAGGTAAAGAGTTTGAATTGCAAATGCTGATACCAAGTAATTGGATACTATGTGCGAGCCAAATGCAAAAACAGACTGTATCATGTTATTTTTTCTGCTGTCAGCATCTGTTCATAGATTGGATTTAAAATCTAACACAGGTTGTCTTGTGAACAGTGTGTGTTGCTTTCATTGGTGTAACAGGCAAGTACAATTTTGACAGACTTATCTTTACCTGAGTGTTTCAGTTTTATGCCGTCATAACAGCATTAATACGTCCACTCCACTACATTTCAGAGGTAAATATTATATACTGTATATCACTCTGCTACATTTATTTGACAGCATTAGTTACTAGTTTTGCATATTCAAATACATAATCGTTTATAATACATTAATATACCAGTAATAATAATCCAATCAAATAATATACAACAATATACTACTCACAAGTGCATTTTTCTGCATAATGAGTACTTTTACTTTTCATACTTTGGGTACATTTTACTTTTATTTTAAATAAGATTTTGCATGCAGGACATACTTGTAATGGATTACTTTTAGATTGTGGTGTTGCTACATTTACTTAAGTCAAAGATCTGAATACTTCTTCCACCACTTGTTGTTTTGCAAATGCCCATCAGATTCTTGGCATACTTAGGCTGCTAGCATTATAATTATTTATCACTACTTCACCCTACTTAATAAATAGCTTATAAGAAGTCATGGATGGTTTTATTAATGGTTAAAGAATTATTATTAATCAGTAATAAATGGTTATAAAGCATAGAAAACAAGGTTTGTGTATATCGTCTGCTATCATAGTTTGTGTTGTCTTTTGCGAGTGTGTAAGGTGTGACAATTTCATTCATAAATAGATACCCTGTATTATTTATTATCTTTGGCAGTAGATGTGCTATTGTTTTGTCACTGCCCATTGCATGGAGTTTATGTAAAAACAATAAAATGTCTGCATACAGTGTATTCTGCCAGCAGTGCCGGGATGTTTTTCCAACTTTATGTGACAGTCGATTGTGTAGTTTCCTTTCATGTGCTCCCCCTCTTCTTTTTTCTTTGTTAAGTTTGCTGAGAGTGTCTTTGAACCACAGGCATTTTCTCTCAGCGGTGTTCATGAGCCCTGCCAGATCCATCATCATCCCTCTCCCTCTGTCTATCCTTCTATAGCTCCTATACTGTCTGTAAACTCTCACACACAAAAATATATACACATGTAGACAGTCTCCTGTTGTGCTTGCTCTCTCCACTTCACCATCAATCCTGTCACAGCCTTCATAACATCCCTGAAAATGCCACCAACATGATAAACGTGTGCATGGTTACACACACAAACACTCACTCACACACACACAGGCACACAGGTTTGCATGCACTCACTTACACATGCAATTACATACATTAACATCAAAAGGTGGCAATAATTTATTGAGTCATATTAACATAACATATAACAAATAATTGAGTCTTACTTGAGTTCTTAATTTCTATATTGTCTACATAAACAGAAGATATTTGTTTGTGTCTCTGCACATTTGTGGGTTGAAAATGTCCAGAAAGAAAAGTCGCCCCCACTTCTGTAATTCTGCTGTGTTTTAAAATGATCAGAGCACTTTGCAGTGTGTGGATTAAGAAGGTGGCAGATTAGAGTCTGCTGCTAAGTCACCATGGCGAAAACCTTGCTTCCAGCTGACACCAGACTATTCACATCCCTCTTAACCACACAATCTCTTCCCTTTATAGTCACGTTGCAGCCCATGGGTGCCACCACTACTTGTACTACTTCTCCCTTACATCTGACAGTGTTGTGCTCAGTGTTTCATATCTGTCAAATTGTGATGGTAGAGAACATGTGCATCATGTTCTACTTGCAGATTTAGGTAGATTTGATTGGTGATCCCTTGTTAAAATAATAGCTAAACATTTTGGAGATTATGCTTATTCTCTTTCTTGAGGAGTTAGGTGAGAAGATCAATAACATTCTCAGATCTGTGCGTTAAATAGAAAACTACAACCTGCAGTCGGGTAGCTTAGTTTAGCATGAAGACTGGAAACAGCTTTCCTTGCTCTATTTGACGGTAACAAAATCTGCCTACCAGCACCTCCAAATTGAAGATTTTGTTACCTTCAGAGACAGGCAGGCTAGCTGCTTCCCCCTTTTTCCAGTCTAAATGCTAAGATAAGCCAACTGGCTACAGATTTGAGAATAATATTGATATTTGCATTTAATTCTTGGCAAGAAAGGTAGGTGTATTTCCCAATGAAGTGGACCAAGCTGGCGCTCATAGCTTCTGTTCAGTATAGTTATTTCACAGGCTGGTGGAGACTGGAAATAGAAAAACAACAACAAAAAAGGCATTATAAAGTAAGTTTACAGTGACAGACCATAACACAGCCTGAACTGAGATTGAATCTCTTGATGAGATTTTGTTGCCTGATATGTTTTACAGTCCGTTGAAAACCCCCTCACACCTGTTTCCATATGTTTTACAGTACACACAGGGTTTCAGTAGTTCCCCATAAATGCATCGCAAAAGTCATTCTAGCTGTGAATGTGGTTCTGAAGGAATTTCTTGAATAAATTCGAAGAAAATATCTTTGAAGAATATGACACCAGTTATCAGATTTCTCATCTCTTATGTTGTTTGCCAGCTATCACTGTGCATGCCTTTACATGCACCAAACTAATTGAGCCAAAATGTATGAAAAAAAAAGGAGACAGGCTTTGGGGAGGAGGCTGGCATACAAAGAACAATGTCTGAAAAGTAGCAGGGGTTGCCATGCTCTGGTCTGACTGATGTTGTATTCAGCCTAACTGGTCCTCAGAGGAAGTGCCGCTGCCCTGCTTGTATGCAGGGGGAGTGTCTGTTTGCACAGGTCTCTGTCAGTTAACACTAATCTGCCTGATCTCCACCTCAAAGTCACTCACTTCTCCACATGCAAATAAACATATTCAGTCCTCTTTCAAACCAAAGCCACTATCAAACACTTGTTTGATCAGCAGAGGGCCTGCGAGGCAGTTCATTATGCATATGAAAAAAGTGCCCTGCCCCCGCCTTGCAGGCAGAGAACTCATTGTTGCCAGGTTTTTATGTAATTACTCTCACCTTCAACAGTGGCTGGGAACAACTGCCTCCACAGCAGACTGGGGTATGTGCGTGTGTGTGTCTGTGAGCTATTACCGTGGTTTGTTGCTGCAGATTAGGCATATATACTATACTCTTACTTTGCCCCAGATTCTTTGCTATACAAATCAATTCAGAACATAAAGCCCGCCCACACTTCCTTCAACCATAATCCTCAGAACTCTGGATGTATGTACCAGAAGAACTTGAGGGATGAGAGGGTGCTTTCATTGCATTCTATGATAACACTTTGGTCTATGAAACTTGCAGCTTTCTCTCTAAAGTTTTTTTTTTCCTTTGGTAACCCTTTTACTCCAAGTTACAGATACTTCTTCAGCAGAAAAACAAAGTTCTTTCATTTGTCATGATGCACCGACTATTTTTCTTCTCTGGTAACAGCCAAAGGAGGCAGAACTCTCCAAAAGGTGACAGATTTACATTTAGAGCAGCTGTCTAATAAGACAAACAAGTGCCAAGAATTGGTATGGGTCTAGCGCATTAGGAGCATACATGTTGGAAGAACCCACCCATTCCCAAGCACCAGCCAGATTCCTTTGTGTGTATGTTGTGTATGTGTGTGCGTCATGTATGAGTCTATGACATTGAGAGGCTAAGCACTTCTTTCCAAAGAGACAGGCCTGAACTAGTAAACAGGTGCTGCTGGAGCAGCTGAGGATGAGGACATGGGGCGTCTCCACAAAGCCTGATCAAAGAGAAGCTGCCTCAGCCGCCAGTCATCCAAGCAACTTGATTTATGTCACTGTGTCAGAGAACTTTATGACTGCTTGCAACAGCAGCAGACAAAGTAAATATGCACAGGTTCCTCCACAGCCTTGCATACAATAACATGGCATAGGGAAGAAGGTGTAGCCGTTTTTTGATAGAGAAGCACACAGGTTTTGACTGGTGATGGCCTTTGACATGCAGAGGAGGCTTAATTGTTCTGTCATTTCAACTTTATGTTTGTGATACTGCTCGGTTCCATAAAGACACTTAACATCAGCTCAATTACAGAGTGTGAAAAGCCGAAAATCCTGGCTCACTGGTGAACCAGTCAGATTAAATTAAATCAAGTAATTATCAAAGGTTTGATGCTGTTTCAACAACGCTGATCACAAGCAGAAGCTGCTTTTTGTCAACATATCATAAGCCAACACTGACTGCCATCCCCTGCATGGCATGGCTGAAACAAGGAGAGGCAGGAAGTAGATGTGTGCACGAGTGTGGGGTGACGGCATTCGTCTTGGTGGAGTTGAGAGATATGTGGGTCTGAGATGCATCAGCCTTAGTCACATGGCTGCGGCGGGATTCCCCGCTTAAACAAATAAAATATGTCATCGCATGGAACAACATTTAATGACCAGACAGGATTTTTCACACAGCTGTGAGAACTACAGGCTTGATAATCTGTGATCTGATGAAATAAGATCTATACTTTTAAAAGGCTAAATCCAGCGATACATACAGTTGCGTGTGATTTTTAAAAAAAAAAAAACAAAAAAAAAACCCTTACTTGCCAGCAATACTTTGCCCTTGCTCTGAGCAGATTTTTTCCCTTTGAAGAGAGGAGAAGAGGAGAAGTCAAGCCTGTTTGGCTGAAGAAGCCCTGGAGGGGGGTGGTAACTGTCATTTATATTTACAGCCTTCCCAGACACCTCGGGGGCTGTTATCCAGGTGGCCTCTGTTGAAGCTCTCAGAAGCCACTCACACCTTTTTCGCAACTCTGAGTATCAATAGACACTGCCTGACTTTGATTCAGCCACATAGAGGTTGTGAGTCATGTGCTTTTGACTGTTAAAACAGGTTGGGTTGACGCTGGAACTTGAATGGCCGCGGGGATAAAGCATTACTACACTTCTGAAACTTTATTAGACCAGAGAGGACTCTCTCTCTACCATAGGCTTTAAACTCTCAAAAAAGACATGAAAGCGAGGAAGATAAAGGTAGAAAAAGTTTTGTACTCCAAAACTGCACGTTTTTTCTCCAAATATCCAAAAGGATACCTTCATGCACACTTGTTACATTTATAGTTAACTTTTGACAATCTGTTAATTTTCCTACATAAGTTCGTGTTTTATGGTTGACATATTTTAAGTATCCATGTTTCTCTGTTGCTCTGGCAGCACTGTCAAGACCAAAGTCAATTGCTGTTGCTTAGATTCAAGACTAGACTTGTGGTTCTCACAGCATGTACCTTAAATTTGTTGACAATGTAAGGATCGTTTAACACCAAACATCTCAGAATGTATTCAGTGTGCTCACTCTTTAGAGAAGCGCTTCAGTCAATATGTAACTACTTCAAATCCAGGCCAGATGTGTCTTTAGAAATGTCACTCTGCTTCGCTGATAAGACGAGAAGAGATGACAGATATTCTGTATTTT
Organism: Thunnus albacares; assembly: GCF_914725855.1. Taxonomy (NCBI): domain Eukaryota; kingdom Metazoa; phylum Chordata; class Actinopteri; order Scombriformes; family Scombridae; genus Thunnus; species Thunnus albacares. The sequence goes on from NC_058107.1 coordinate 13,177,484, forward strand.
GGTTTGCAGCGATCCTCTTTTCAAAGTCAAACCCTTCAAACAGTCTAATCCTGTCCTGAATGAGAGCTGGATTATTGTATAACCCCTTCATTGATACGCACCGACACATGCAACACAGTGAGGGAGAGGAAGAGGGAGGACTAAAAAAAAGTTGTACATTCACTGGAGCTGAGGTGAAGAACTATATAAAGGGTTATATAAGCACAGGGTATAAAAGCATTGAGGAATGTAAAAAATTATTATTAGGATATCAAAACTTGGATGTAAACCAAAAGGGAACACAGTGAACATTTTGGAAAATATTTGCCAACAAAACAAAACCATTAGGCATTAATTTTTGCCCTTGATGACATCATCACTTTCCCCTTTCATGTTTATATAAAATTCTACTTTGAAACACTAACTCTGTTTCACTGTAAATAAATGATAACATTTTCACTTAAAAAGCAAAAATGAAAGCCACTACACCAAACACGAGAATGAGAAATATTAGTGATTTCTTAGGCATTAACTGTTTTTGTTTTGGAAAGGCAAACATATTAAAATGAAAGATTTCACATTTCATTTTAGATTAAAAAAAATACATTAAATTAATCTAGAATTATGCACATAAGTGACTTTGTTGCCTTTTTGCACAGCATATAAACAGCAAACGGAAGGCCAAAGACGATCCTTTTATGATTGTTTTTGCTGTTAGTTGTCTTTGATGCAGCCACAGAGGGACACACATAAACATCCCACTGTTTCCATATGAACATTTGAAAGAATAAAGATGCTTCTGAAGTATCAACATGTCTTAATTTCTACAGTGTATGGTGAGACATTCACCTTTTTTTAGATGTAAAAGTGCAGGGGTTTTTTTTTTCCATAGCAGGAGATATACAGTATGTGTGCTACATGTATGATCATTTACCCATATTATGAGCTGATCTGAACGTTTCATAAAACCAGTTATTATTATAGTAAATAAAATGTGTCTCTTTATCTCGTCTTTTGGTCATGTAAATGATATTATTCTTTCCATCAATTATTCTTAAAGCTATTCTGGAAAGCAAACATAACGTTAAAACCCAGCTCTGACATACCATCACACTCACAATTTAAGATTAATGAGGATGATTTCTATGATGAATTACACTAACTGCAAAACAATGTCAGCCTATAATAGCGAGGGTGAGAGGCACAAGTGCTGCAATAGCGAAAAAAAAAAACGAAAAAAAAAAACAGGCTTTATGCGGCTGTATGAACATGGAGACTCACTCCAACTGAGGGAAAAACAACACGGTTGCAAAACACACTTCCGGCTTTACAAACATTTAAAACTAGAACGTTTTATTAATTTTTCTATAAAATCTGAACTTTTAGAAATATATACAAACGTTCCCTTGTGCTATAAAACAGCAAAGAAAAAAAAAATGGAAAACTCAACTGCGTGTACAAATAACTTTTCAATAACGAGTGCTTGATTAATTTATGGCATGGATTTGCCTCACAATGGGCAGTTCATAAGGTCTTGAGCACGTTTCAACAGCTGCTCTCACTCCAGTTCAAATATATATGACACTGCCTCCATTTCCATTAAAAAGCCTCCAAACACAACACTCATCTCTCTGACCATTTGCCTCCATTGTCTGTGGGGTCCTTTTCATTGTCTGTAATCTGTCACAGTACAAGTGTCTTTTTTGCCTGTAAGGAAAACATCTATTGCACATTATTCAAGTAACCCCATGGCACATCCAAATGGTTTATTCCACTCTTTTTGTCTTGGGAACAATGTGATTTTTTTTCTCTACCAAGTTCCTCAATAGGATAAGTGAATCCAGGAGTAGCAGATTTTTTTTTTTCTCAAAGGCAGCTCTTGTTGCATGAGATGGCTCAAGATACAAAAAAACCTCATGTTGCATTATCTTCAATGCAGCTTGCATAAATAAAACATGAACCGTGTTTCTTTTGATGGCACTCTGATTACAAAGTCTCGTTTAGGTAAGGGCTTTACAAGTATTTTTGGGTTTATACAAAGAGAGCCAGCTCATACACATGTGGGAGGGGGCCGTGTAGGCTCATACTTAGTACTGTGCCCTTTGAGAGATGGGTGAGGTTTGATGTAAGGCCTGCTGCTGGTGAACACACTGGCAGCCTTCCTCCTTGTCCTCTTCTTTAGCTTCCTGCTGAACACATTCTGCCACGACTGCAGGGTCTTTGAGGTCCAGATCCACATGCCACTGGTAATGCCCACCACCAACAGCATGAAGATCTTCACCATGAAGATCTCAACAGCGGGGATGGACGTCTTCATGACACACTCGTCAGACTCCGGCCCGCTGCTGTCCACACACTTCTGCTCCCCTGCCAGGATGCGCCAGTAGTCCATGTTGAGCCGCTCGTAGAAATAGCAGGCGATGACGCAGGTGGCGGGGACAGTGTAGAGCACGGAGAAGACCCCGATGCGAACCATCAGCTTCTCCAGCTTGTCTGTGTTCTCCCCCTCTGTCTTCATAATCTTCCGGATGTGGAAGAGGGCCACAAAGCCAGACAGCAGGAAAGAAGTGCCAATAATAAGGTAGCAAGAGAGGGGAATAAGCACAAAGCCTGTGAGAGCTTTGACATCCATGCTGCCCACATAGCAGACGCCCGTCAGCTCATCCCCTGCCACCTTCCTCATCACCAGGATCATGATAGTCTTCACGGCAGGGATGGCCCACGCTGCCAGGTGGAAGTAGCTGCTGTTGGCCTCGATGGCTTCATGACCCCACTTCTTCCCTGCAGCCAGGAACCATGTGAGGGTCAGGATAACCCACCAGAGGGAGCTGGCCATGCCAAAATAATACAGGATGAGGAACACAATGGTACAGCCGGTGCTCTCCAGACCCTCCTGGATAATATACTGGACCCCATTGTCTCTGTCGCAGGCTATTCTGTCAGCTCCCACAAAAAGTCGGATGAGGTAGCCCACAGAGTAAACACAGTAGGACATAGAGAGGAAGATGATCGGCCTCTCCGGGTATTTGAAACGCTGCGGGTCTATGAGGAAAGTAAGCACGGTGAAGGCGCTGGAGACAAAGCAGAGGATGGACCAGACGGCCATCCACACCAGGGAGAACTGCTTGTCTCCTTGACTCCAGTATACATCCACTTTGGGGTAGCACTTGGGGGCACAGGACTCACTTTTCTCTACGTAGTGGAACTTGCCAGGGTTGCTGCATGTCTGCTTGCTGCTGCTGTCTTTTAGGTGCAGGTCCTGCCCGCTCAGAGGCCGCTGTGGCCTGAAATCTGGAGGCTGGGTGTGGGAGACTTTGGGAGGCTCGTCTGAGCCGTTGTTGGGCGCCTCCATGCAGAGGTTGTTGGGGTCGTTTTTGGTAGGCAGCCGGGAGCAGTCCAGAGAGTCAGGCCAGGGGAATTTAAACTGTTCCAAGATAGGTGAGCATTTCAGCTTGACCTGCTCACACATTACTCTGCATGCTGGGATGGGGTTGGACACCTGCTCTGTGCACATGGGAGCATACAGTGAACACAGGAAAAATTTCAGATGGCTGTGGCATCCAAACTGTATGAGCGTGGCAAACTCTTGCAGCTTTATGGCTGCCTCTTTTTGGTCATCATGGCCCATGAGATTTGGCATGCGAGTCATGTTGTAGCCGATATCTTTACACTGTGGGATGTTGATGTGTTGACATCTCCCTTCTCCTGACCAGTCGGGGTCTATTGAGCTAATGGCTGAACCCCCATTGCTCCACAGGACCAGCAGCACAGAGATGAGGCTCAGTTTAGCAGTTGAACACATTCTCCTCTCTTGATTTAAAGAAAAATTAGGCCAAACGTTCACCAGTACCGCAAGTTTCTTTCATTAAAAAGTCTGTGATGTGACCAGGATGGCGTTTGTGTGTCAGATCAGAGTGAAAAAAAAAACTTACTGAACTATCTGATGCAAGACCATCGTTTCCTCATTTTAGGTTTGGGCAGTTTAATAAAAACATAGATCCCGAGATGGTTCGGAAATGTTTTCCTGCTGGCCGCGTGCGCTCCGGTCCATGCTTTCAGGCGCTCAGTTTGTGGCTGAAATGTTGAAGTCTCGTTCAGTCTCTTGCACGGCGCACATCTACTATAACTGTGAGTAACTGAGAATGGTTATGTGCTCCGATTTGTTCCAAACTTGTTTCCAAAACGCTCACTTGTCCGTCCTCACGTTTCATGTCACTTTTCCCCACAGTATCTGACTGTGAAGCAGCGCTACGATTTCAGTCCTTGTGTGAGAAGTTGCAAAAACAACAAAAATAATTTGCCTCCACTCCGTTTTTCGGCGGGGATTGTTGCTCGCAAGGCACCCGAAACAATTAATCAGCCGGCAAAAATAAATCACATAATTATCCTCGGTGATAAATATATTAATTGTGTCCCAGAAGCAGGATTATGCTCCTCTCATAAGCAGCCAGTTGATGCGTTTGGTGGCAGCGCTCGTCTGAGCTGGTCGGAGCCTCCGTCCCGGTCTAACCTGCCAAAAGATCCGCCTTCAAAGACAGCTACTTTGCATAAGAAAGATGACACTGACACGCGGATTATTTTCAAATCGTGCGGAACAGCTTGTTCATTACAGCATTTTCAAAGGCTCACTGCAAACTTCCTTCTCTCGGTTTGTTTGTGCTCAGCCACAAACTTCGGTTTCAACAGAACACAGACACATTTTTATGAGAATCCCAAAAATGATTGCGCAATATGGCTCAAAGGCGCACCGGTTCAGAAGCGCACCAAAACCAGAGCTTTGGTCACAACTGATATTTTACTTTATGAGACAGGACGTTTCTTTTCATGCATAATTTTCCTCGTAAATTAAGTTTTAAAATGACTCTTCACTTTGAAATAAGTAAAATCATTGACAAACAGAATATATCTGCAGTTTTTATTACTGGTATTTATGTTCCTTGTGCATTATCTTTCTCAACATTTTTTGACGCATGTTTCGAGCCAATGCACCCTTTGATTTTGCATTGAGGGTTTCATATAGACTAAGTGGTCATAAATAATACATATTTAAACTTAGCCTAAGGATACGTCATGCATATTAAAGGAATCCATACCGCAAGTGATTTCATATTGTCTCTACTGTACAGTGAGCCATGACTGAACATGCATGGGTCTAAAAACAGAGATGGTGCTGCTCTGCAGAGACACTCAGCAACTCCACTCACAACTTCTTGCAGACTGACCAGAATCACCCATAGTGGTGTCACGGTGTAGAATAACTGAAATATGATGATCTCAGACCAGATCCTTCAATAACATACCAGCAAAATGAATGCTAAACAGTTAAAAATAAAAAGAATTGCATGTATGAGGTATGTTTAAGGGTGGATTTCCCATTTATACAAAATAATTTCATATATTCGTGGAATGATAGACCTACTGTTTTGAGTAAAACATGCAGATTTGGTTTCCACATCTAGTGCACTTTCAATTCAGTTGAATATACTTCACTACTTCATTCCTCTTTGGGCAAAATTCAAGGCAAGTTTGCACACGATGATATCCACATAAAGAGAAGAAAAGATACAAAAAAAAGTTAAAACCACTGGCTGTATCTCATTTGGTTGACAAAGAGATGTAAGAGAATGTATGAGTGCATACTGTATGAAATTAACCTTTGTTACTAACTTAATTCTATTTATTTTTTATACATTGGGGTTTCTAAAGGCATTCTTGAAAGCACCAGATCAAACCACTCATGGATAACATGTGTTGAAATCTATTTTCAGATCTATTTAGGCTTTAATTGTGCAGAGGTCTGTATGTTCTGGTCAATAATCTTAGAACTAAGGGTAACAACACCTTGCAGTAATTTCCTGTCTTTGTCACCGAAGGAAGTAATCCAACAAATAAATAAAAAGGTTAAATTCCTTTTTAAAATCTGGGCCTAAAGTGTTGACATTGTTCTATTGTGAAGCCCTGAGGAGTTAAGCTTGCATCAATAATTCAGATGCTGCTTGGCCTTTCTCACAGTGACGTCTGTATTCTCACCAGTTCCTCATCAAATACATATCAACATTCGTTTTGGACAATTTCAATAGTTTCACAATTTTTCTGTGATGTCCATTTCTGTTGCTGTGTTACAATTAAAGCCATAAACAAACTGTCACAACAGTCCACCAAATCTTCAGGGTTTGTGATGTTTGATCTGTGAGGAGCAATGACTGTATCCATATGATTCATTCTATAATCCTGGAAGGAACATTTTATAACATGGACAACTTTTTATGTTCCCTCTACAAACTCTTTGTTTTAATAATTGATTCTAATATGATATTTGAAGAGTGACTGACCTTAAGGACACATTTCAGAACATCGTTTTTCATGTTTGTGTGGGTGTGCTGCTGAAAATAGTTTTGTGTGTGAAGATTTACCACATTATGAGCTACAGTATGTGCTTACCAAAAATCAGCGATAGATATTTCTAATTAAGAAACTCATTACTCATTACTCAACAGCATTCATAAAGAACTACAGCTGCTACTGTTCTCATGCAGAGAAAAAAGCACTCACAAGTCAGCCGCTGTTGAATGGGGTTGACTCTTCAGTTTCCTCTGGAGCAAACTTTTCCATTTTTAAAAAAATAATTTGGCATGATTGCACACTGAATCAGTGGTGTTTGAAAGAGAAGAGTTTGTATCTTCTCCCCATGTCTGTTCGGGTTTCCTGTGGATGCTCTGGTCCCGTCTCACGCTCACCAGAGATGTGAGGTGAATTGATCATTTCCCTGCTAGTATGTATGAATGTGTTTGTCTGACTTTATACTGTATGTGTTATCCCTGTGATAAACAACCATCCGCCGTGCATCCTGCCTCCCATGGCGAAGGGCTCCAACCTTCTGTGACCCTGAGCAGGATAAGTGATTTAGAAAATGAATGGATGGAAGGCTTTTATAACCCTGTTAAAGCGAGACAATTCCTGTAGAGAGCAGACCTACATAACATGCAACAGCACCAAAGCTACCAGGTGCTATAAAACAACACATCAACACATAGACGACCATAATAAAAGGCAGAGGTAAAACCTGTTGATGCATTGTTGATACAGTGACTAAGAGCTGGTTTTATGTTGTGTCAGTGTGCTTGTGACTGAGCAGGAGGGCACGACTGGGTGAGAGACGAACGGGTTATGAGGCCTTCTGCCTTTTATGTGTTTACTGTATGTGAGTTCCTCCAGACCTCACTCACATTACCTCGTAAAAAGTTTGTGGCAGTGAAAGATTTATAGTCTAGACCGGCTATGGTCTTCATCATGCATGAAATGTTGATCACAAGTAAACAGGAGTGCTTTTAGTACATTTTTACAAGAGTCACTAAAGTGCTTTAAGAAGTATTTCAGAAATGTGTCCAGGCAAGATGAGAAACCTGGCACCAGCGTGCCTAAATGGTTTAAGCACAGCATATCTCACTGGTGGCATTTCAGCTGTTAGCGCTCAGCGTGTGGAGCATGAGCATAAATATAGTGTATGAATACACTTATGAACACAGTACCCTCCTCCTATGCAGCACATGTACTGCTCAGAGATCACTTATCCAGCTGGTAATGTTTGAAGAGGTTCGGTCGGAACTTAAATTACCCTGATTTTCATCACTTCATAAAAAAAAAAAAGTTTCTCTGCTAATATGTTCCCAGGTTGTAATCAATGTCTTTAGCTGCTACACTACATTGATTTCCTGACAGATACCATTCTTTTAAACAGGCAGTATTTTGTGTTGTATGTTGCACATGTGGGAGTAAAAGCATTTTGGTGTGAAATTCATAACCATATGCAAACCATTTTCCTTGAGAAGCTCAGATGCAGTAGCAGCATGTATTATTATATATATTCTGACCCTTCACAAAGACATGGACAACAGCTGACATGCCTGCTCCGTCCCTCCCTCTCCACTAGACTTTTATTATGTAGCTGATGTGTAGAAGTTGAACAAAAAGAGATGACAGCTTTAATGTGAAGAAGAATAATGTAATATCAATGCAGTCCCAGAGCCAGGGCAGTTCTGCTCTCCATTTACTGATCATCCGGCTGTCAGATACCCTGTCTGGCGTATTTTAAAGCAAATATCTGCCCTTATTATCGCTGCCTTTGGTGTAATGAAACTGACAAGATAATATTGTCACACATTCTAATAAGAAGACACAGTCTGCTGGTTTGTTGTAATTCATCGCCTTTGTTCTGTTCTCGCTCCTGTCTTTCCTGCTGCCTCCCTCTCTTTCATGATTGTTTTGCTGGTCATGATGATATCTCTTTGAAAATGAGAAGAAAAGGGGAGGAATCAGTCCTGTTCAGTTTTTTAGCATCTGTAGCCTCAGCAGCTACTACTGTCTCTTTTATGATTTTTTTTTCTTCTGTCTACCACCCTCTTTTTCATATACAACCCCCTCCTATAGCTCACTCCAACTCACACATGCGCATGACACACACGCACACACACACACACACACACACACACACACACACACACACACACACACACACACACACACACACACACACACACACACACAGCAACTTTATCTCATCTTTGCAACCACAACAGTGCGACAAAGAAAAGCAGCGCAGCTCCATCTCTGAGAAATCAGCAACTGTGAGATAATTCTGTAACTAATAAAGTGAAAGGGGGGTGGGTGGGGGGGGGCCCTTTGATGGCTGAAGCTGAAAAGATATTTTATTTTTTTGTGTGTGGGATTTGAGATGTGTGATTCTATGGAGCGAGCTCGCTCCCCTGCTGCTAGGCTCTGGCTGGAAGCTGGCCCCCCTCTGGCTAATGTTATGGAGAATCGGAGGAATTTTATGGCTGTCTTTTCCCTCAGCCCCCTTTTTTCTTTTGTTCCCCTTTGAAGAATGACTTTAGACATTTTATTTACATATTTAACCATGGATGAAAGAAATGAAGGGTGAGGAAGCAAAGCTCCTTGGGTTCTTCAGGGAATTTTGATCAGTAAAAATGAATTGAAGCTAATACATTTTTGTTTGAGTAGTCTGAGATTGGATTGGTATCAAACACGCCACCATGATGGTGACATTTCTAAAAAATGACGCTGTCAGTCGTCTGATGGGAAACATGATCTGCTTATACCAACTCTGTATCAGTAAGAGTAATCATAGTATTCCTCTTAATTGCAGTGGTTAGAGGACATGCATGCTGTTCCAACATGTGAGGTATGCTATGGGAGAGATGGGGGACGTTTTAGACATGTTTGGCATTGTTGCCGGCGTTGAAAGGGCATGTTGATTAAACGTACGGGTGGGGTAGGGCTATAATCTTCTTAACCAAGGCCCTCCTCTTCTCTTTCAGAGGGCACAATGAGAAGAAACAACACACTCAGTTGGAGGTGAGACTATTTGTCCACATGCCCTGCACATTGTCCAAAGATCCTGTTCTCCCTCCTGATCGCACGCATTCAGCGTTTAGCTCAGGATGATCCTATTTATCAACATAATCTGTTATTTTCTCTCTTATTGCCACTCAACAGTTTGTGAAGAGGTTGATGCCAGAAAATGAAAAACTGACAGGGAAGCTATGGCATCTGAACATGCACAATAAACAACCTAGTAAGAATCACATTACATGTTTAAAATTTTTTTTTTTGGTATACCTTGGTAGCCTACTGGTTAAGAGGCATGCCATATAACCGCAACATCCAGATCCTTGTTGCATGTCACCTCCCATCACTCTCTCCTTTCAATTCCTGTCATCGCTCCACTGTCCCTTATAATAAAAACATGAAATACCCCCCGAAAATATTAAAAAAAAGGTTATTTTTAAAAGGACGATGCTTGAATGCTAAAGCAGAACTCTCTCCTATCCCAGTTTGAAAGATTCTTTAAGAAACTGCTGGCAAAGATAATTCTGTTTAATATTATACATGGTATTTTTCTGTCCCGTTTGAAATGCTGGAGCTTTAATAAGAGCACCAGTTTTAGTAAAGGGTCAGACGTTTTGAGGAAACGCATATGAATCAAGCAATTAATTATTGAAGAGCTCTGTCAACATCAAAGCCTGCAATATTCTTTGCTCATATGGCTTAAATAGTTCAATAAAGTAACTTATTAATGAGGACTAATTTGTTTCGCTCTTCTTTTCACTTTGCTCTATTATCGGCTTTGTTTCAGCTCTGTTATACTGCTGTTAATATGGGTACAGTCCCATCAGCTGAAGGTTAACCCTCTGACCTCATTCATTGTGGCTGATAAGAGGACGTCACAGAGTTACTCTGACCCTTTAAGTGTTTATAGAGTAGATTAGTATAATTATAGGGATGGTGGACCTTTATAGAAGCTGTCAGCCAATCTGCAATAAACACTTGTAATGAATTTTGTTTGTTATGAAGCCCAATAACATCTGGGTTGAGGCTGCTTTGAAACAGCAATATTAGTTTAGTGGGCTGTTCTTACATCATACTCTTTCATGTGGTGGTCATTTAACAGCAAAGAGAAGAGGAAGAGAGGAAGGAGTGGAGGAGGAGGCGGGTCGGTTGAGTTCAGCAGCTTGAGATGAAGCAATGAACCAAAGCAGTTACAGTCGACTGCTCGCAAAATGCATTTTTTTGTTTTGGAAAGTCACATCAGACCCAACGGAGACATTTTCAAGAGTTGGGTGACTTTTCTGCAAAGTTGTTAACAACTTGAGAGTGATTAACGGACTTGAAGGAGGAAGAAAAAAAGTCAAAAAGCGGGTAAACATTTTATTGCCCGCATCGGTGAAGGACACTGATGGCAATATTATTACCCGAGGTCCTTGTGGGGGCACTTGAGTGTGAATTGCTAATCAGGAAGGCCTTCTCTGGTCTAATCCCTCTTTGAGTGGCCGGCCTGGAATCAGCGCGTCTGGGGAGACTCCCCACTGCTTCTGGCTCTGGAGGCTCCATTCAATAGCGCAGCCCTTCTGTCCCATTCCCACAGTCCCCTCACACTGTGCGGCGCAGCCATGCATGTGCGCACACACACATGTGCACGCCCCCCCACACACACATCCTCCTCTAACCAAATTAGATTAGACCCTTCCCTTTCTCCCCAGCAAGGCGCTGGTCTTTTCTCTGCCCGGTCATTTATCCCACCCTTTTGTCTCTGCTTTATAAAAGAGAAACAAATTCCCAAACAACTCCCCTCCTAAGAATGCACTGGTTTGGAAAAGGACGAGGGAAGGGCAGACATCTTTAGCAGACCTTAGGTGATGCTATAATATCGCCATCCCTTTGGTGTGTCAGCTCTAATGATGTGTGGATGTGGGGGAGAGGCGTGGTGCGGTTGGCAGAGCAGTGAGAACAACGCCAGCTGTGCAAAATGTCAACCTGTTACCCCACAACAACACTGAGCCGTTTCTGACAGCAACACTAAGGATCTCTTTATTGTGGCCCCTCGCTAACATTGTCCAACATTTGCTCTGCTTGGCCGTAAATCCTCCCTGACTAGAATAGATAAAGTGCAGTCGGCGAACTGTCTGCATGAGATGTGCACCAGTGTGTCCGAGTCCTGTAGTATTAGTTGTTTTGATTCCTTGTATCTTTATTCCTTGTAAACCAGTAATGGACACTGACGCATATAGGCAAAATAAAGGCCTCAGTTGAAAGGGTCTTTTGTAAGAAAGCCCTGGTGGAAGCTTATTCCTCCTGGTTCAATGTGCAGCCAAGCTATCCCAAAAGCAGCAAATTGAGATCAAAGCAAAATTAAAGCTGACTCGTTCAAAGCAAGATAAAAATGTGTGAGCCTGCAGCGATATTTTCTCTATTGATTTCCTCCTTTGCTTGCACTCCGTGGGACTGTGCTGGCTGTGCTGTGCTCAGCGCCAGCATTGGAGACTGTAAGGCTGCTGCAGGGAGAAGGGAAATGGCTATCGATACAGACAGAAAAACACTGTCATAATGATCAGGGATAAACGGATTTCACAGAGCGCTTGAGATCCAAGTGATTGGGTAACTTTTCATTGCCGTCCAAATCTGTTTTCACTTTGCATTAAGACACAGGGAAGAATAATGAGAACATCTAATGGCAAGCATGAGAGTGGCATGAAGAGCAGGCATAGGAACGGCATTGTCTTGTGCTGTTATTAGCCGTGATTCTCTGGATAGAAAGAGGCGTGTAGAGCCAAGTTTTGTCATTGTCTTCCCATCCGGTGCATGGCACTCCTTTTTAAGGAACCACATGTGGAGTCTGTCTCTCTGAAGTTTATTTACATTTGCAAGAATACTGAAGAGCGTCTTTCACAGACATTTCTCTGGCCGTTTTTTTTTTTATTTGCTTTTATGTTCAGTGCTAGCAGAAAAGAATCAGGCACAGATCAAGTTTTCTCAGCGCTGCACAGCAGATAGCTGCACATTGGAAAGATGTCAGCTTTAATTAGAGAGAGCTAGCTTGAATGTGATGTTCCAGTAATAGCACAACAGCAAACAAAATGTCTTTGTTATGTTGAGCTCAAATCTGAGTAATTATGGGTAATTTACCATCGCTCTACTCGCGCTGCAGGTTGTCGGCAAGGTGTGAAGGGATGAGTGAAGGTGCAGGTGAAGGATTCAGTGCCGCGTTTGAAGTCCTGGGAGGGATTGACAAGCCTTGCAGTGAAACCTGAACAGGTATGAAGACAAGCTGGAACAATCAGTGTCTGCAGACGCCGCAGACCAACAGTGTTTCTCTTTCTGATGTAATGTCGTATCTTTACACAGTCTTGCACATCAATCTTGATCTACAGTAGAGCAATGTAGCAAAGATGTCGGAAAGCTGAAATCTAAAATGTCTGTCAGACTGCACTGGAGGCTCCAACAACTGACAAAAATGAACTCTCTTTGTTTTCTGCGTCTCCCAAACACATGTAAGAGTGCATTTGTACATCTCTCCTGCTCTCTTCACCTCTCTGTTGTGAGGTGTAACACCTGGGCGAGCTGAAAGGAACATGAATAAAGCTGAAAATGTCTTTTAATCTGTTTCAGATATTGTTTCATAGCTGTAAGCAGTCTTACCTCATCTATGAAGCTTCCTCCTCAGACAGAGAGATCACTGTATCTGTAAGCATTCCTCAGGCTCAAATATCAAAACAGCACTAAATAACCTGTCATTCTCCCTCCGCAAAACATAGACGTTGCTGCGTGATCAAGCTTGTGGTCCATTTTTTGAGGGAAAAAGTATCTCACAATGGTATAACCTCTAAAGTTTAAAGGTTATGCTATATTAGACAAAGTAAAAGCAAAAGCAGTGCAACAATTTCTGAAAGCCGTGATGTGGAAAAAAAGAAGTGCTGTTATCAAGTAAACTTTAGTCTGGAATAAAGTATAATGCTTCAGCCATATAATGAATGGTAGCAGTAAAGTATCTTACAAATTTCAACCCGTGTCAGAGAGACAGCTGTTGGTAACCCAGTTGTGGAATGTGCCCGTGGCCTTTTTTTCCCCTCTTACACTCCCAGCAAGTGTAATGGCTGTTTGATTTCTACGCGCATGGTGTTAGAGAGGTGTCCCAGACACTGATATCAAACTTAATACCAAGTGATTTCTACTTTACATTAGTGCCTCCTGAGTGATCGAATGGGGAACCTGTGACATCCAAAATAAGAAGCCGTAATGACAGTCAGTCAAAAGTTGTCCTGAATGGAGCTGTTTGACATGCAAGTTTAATACATCCTGTTTGATACGCTTGAGTTTTATCTACAAAGTATGTGGGATGGTATCTTTGGGGAATGGCTGTTTTCCCTCTGATTAAACAACACATGAAACAATATGCATTCCTCTCTATCTATCTCACACACACACACACACACACACACACACACACACACACACACACACACACACACACACACACATACACACTGCTTTTTTATAGTTCCTGCAGATGAGACCATTGCTGCCTCTTGTCATGAGAAAGGATGTTGATGTTGAGGCTTTCGTAGAGGGATTTGAAAGCAGTTTTATTGGTGGTGGCTCTGCTAAGAAGCCAGTGAGTTAAGCATAGAACTACATGTTCAAAGATGGCTGTTACGATTTACAATAGACTGGTGCAGATCAGGTGTGACAGACCCAGGCCAGGTTTGAGCTCTTAAGCTCATTATTAAAAGCATTCATGGCTTGCAGCTTAGCGCAAAGAGCTTCTCTGTCTTCCTTAAGTCATTATTATTCATTTGGACCAATTCAAAAAAACAGAGTAACCTTACTGTTGTTGTCATGCACAGACATTGTAGAAAGTAACAATTTGAAAATCGTTGGCATTAGATGTTATAAAACATTGTCATGGTACGCAATCCGGTATTTTGCAGAATCATTAGAGTGTGTGCGGAGCGTGCCTGTGTGTGTCTGGGTGACAGGTCAGCTTCTGACTGATCTCAGAGTTCACTAGGATCCAGTTCTTTCTGTTACTCCTGATCCCTCTTCTTTTCTTCAAATCTTCTTCTTCTTGTTCATTCATGAGCTGAGGTCATTGAGCATCTTGATAGGAACAAATTTTTCACTCAAATTGAAACATTTTCAACTTGCACAGACCTATCTTCACCTTAGTTTATGATGCACAGAGAAAATTCAAGTCTCTTTGCAGCCGCTCATGTTTTAAGAGCCGAATATAGTCTAAAACAATCATGGACACTGGATGCGCACATGGCTCTGTTTAAACTTCACTGAGTGTCTGCGTAAGCAGACATGTCCACACATGCTTGCTGGTCTGCACTCAGGGGCAAAGGCAGATGTCAAAATTCATGTCATGTAGACTGTTAATTTAGTCGTATGAATCTGTGAAATGTAGGTACAGGTAAATGACTATGTGGAACAAGAGAGTAACAACTGGGCATTTTAGCAGAAATAAAAAGAAGAAAGAAATTGTGCTAAATTAAATATTTTTGAAAATACTTGGTACATAGAACAGCACTGGGAAACAAAACTGATATCTGGGGAAAATGGTGTCAACAACATTAATATTCTGGGGCAACCTTAACTGACATGAGCAAAGGGTCAAAGCATTTGTTTTTATTGCACTTTGTCTATTGCCAAAAAGAACAGTACAAACACTATAGTTAATCTAATGAACATAAGCTGGTGGGCTAAATCACCTATGCGGTGGGCAAGTGAGTCCCTTAAATACGCTTCCTACCCCAAAACATAATCATTTTGGGAACATAACCCATATGTAGTATTGTATATGTTCTTCAGTAACCCCTCCATCTGAGTTCAGAGAGATTCTGCCAAAGCCCCTTTCATTTCTTTACTGTTATCTCACAGTTTTGGTAGCATATCATAACTGAAATACAATATCAGTTTTGTTTTCCCCAAACTCCATCAGTTTTGTTTCCCAGTATTTTATCCCATTGGAACTCAGTATTTACAAAAATAATTAAAAGTATAATTTATTTCTCTGTTCCTCTAAAATGCCCAATTTTTATTCCCTTGTTCCCCAGCTTGTTTCCTTCCACTGTACCTACATTTAAGTACCAGAACTATTAAGTATTTTATTGGTATCTGATTCATACAATGAAATTATCCTGTACATTGTAGTTTGTAGCATAAAGTGTTAAGCATTAATACAAAAGGATGAAGTTGTGTGAAGGACAGCTGCCTTTTTCATGTTTGCATCCAATTATCATTCTGTTTCATCTCTGTTACAGATGCTGAGATATTAGGAAGATCCATGCCTTCATTCGTCTAAGAGTAAGACCAAAAGGAGAGTAAACAAAACTTCTGTGTCTTAAGTGCCGTCTTGAGTGTCAACTACTGTTGACAGTCTGCGTTCAGAGTGAGCAGACTGTTAGCTGTCTAAACAGGGTGACAGCGGACGGCCCACTGTAGTTCAAACAGGTCAGCAGGAGTGAAAGACAACACCAGCTCGGCTGGCCCACCGTCCTCTGGGAGCTGACACAACCTTGTTGGTGCCCCCCCTCCAGCCCCTCTCCCTTGTGTCGAGTGACACCCTTGTCCCCTATCCTCTAGCTATCATTGAAAAGAATAGGACATGCTGTCACCACCATGACCCTCTTAGTCTGGGCAAACAACTGTAGCCTCTCTACGTTTCAGTGTCTGTCTCTTCCTCACTCTCTCACCTCCTCTCCCTCTGTGGTTTTGACAGAGAGGCTGGTGTTTCAGGTTCAGGACGTTTCCATTAGCACCTTTTGGTGAAGCCCTTTCATCCAGCTGTCACGGTCCCTGTGATCTGACCACGGCCGGGCTGTTAACCTGCCGCTGTGACGACGTCAAAGCAGACAGACCTCACATTGGGGAGAAGTCCTCAGTTCAGCAAAGACTCCTTCTGTTTGCTCCTTCTCTAATAATTGTTTGCTCCGCTGTCTGGAGGTGTTTGTTTACCTCTGTTGACATTTGGCTCAGGGTTAACGTCTGATATGTGTTAGCGATATCTGTTTTGTATGAATGTCATTCCTGAGTGCGGCACAGTCCATGGTAAAATCTAATGTTTTACCTCAGAAATATGGAGATAACATTTCTTGTTGGCATCCTAACATGAATTTTGTTTTATCATTTTACTTGAGCATGGAGAGCTGAAGTTCTGTCTTCATGTCCATGCTAGCCTCTGTTCCTGCTTCTGTAACTCAATACAACCTCTCATTCAGCATTTCTTTCATGTCTTTCTGTAAATAAATGTTCTTAGGCTCTACTATCCACATTTTAAGAGAAGTTAAAACCTTTTAATTAAACAACAACACATTTTTAGTACACAAAAAAACTACAGCCCATGAAACTTAACCAGTTAAGGAATGCTGGTACTTACATCATCATGATTGGATTAATTTGCTCATATGATATCCACCCAAGCTCTCTTTTAACGTCATCTATGTGTCTGGACCATAGACTGTATATAAATATGGATATAGTGAGGTGTTGTCATCCATTGATTTGCACTGAAGGCAGTTTATTGTCAATGTATTGTTGACACCATCTTTTCCGTTTGGAGCCAGGACCTTCCATATATGAAGTGCAGGGGTGTTACCTCTCACTCTCTGGAAACACACCCTGCTACATTGGACCCAAGCTAACGCTAGCTTACTGGGAACACCGAGTGGTGTGCACTTGGGCTAACATTAGCTACTTTAGCTAAATTATGCTAACAGGGCAGGTATCATAATCAAATAACATTAAACTTACTAAAATATTGTGACAGTAGGTCAACTCAGTGCGAGCCCCGGAGCTGGGGAGAGCAGCAGGTGACTGCAGACATCAGAGTCTACTATATATTGTCAAGTCTTATTAATGGAGCAATCATTTCCAAAATGACCACCAGAACACTTAAAGGCCCAGAGTTTATCGACTGGTACCATAATCATAAATGCTTATTCACTTAGTATTTCTAGAGAGAAGTTGATGCTTTTTGAATGGGAGTCAGTTGGAGGCAGGCAATCCATGATAGCACTTGACTTAGCCATTAGCCAAGCTGGTAATGTTTATGGTGCCACAAACATTACCAACATTGCTGCTAGGGCCTATGGGAGATGATGTTTGTTAAAGTCAGCTGAAAACAGATAGATTGACAATGATATTAGATTGTATTGTGAAAATGTACCATCCTTATCTAGACATTTGGATGTGCCACACAACATACTTTTGAGTAAGGTATCTTCCAAACTGGATTTTTAGTAAGTTATGTTACAAATGTCAGTGATTTTGAATGAGGTTTTCTTACTTTTTGGTTTCACCACAGTCACTTGTTGTTATGGTAGATCTACAGTATACATGGGAAAGCCATTCATAGTTATGAATAAGCCTGGCCTCTGCAGAGTAATGTGGGCTTCAACCAGTGATTTGTTCTGTGCCAGACAATTCATCTCTCCTCATTGGCATCCAATAAGTCAAACCATTAAAATGATTAATCAAGTTCTCATTAAATACCAAGGGACATACTTCAATTGATGGGGCAAACAATTAATGGCATCCTGTTTATTTGAAGTGATTATACTGGGTTTGTTCCCATCTGCCTCGTGGGAGGAAGTGGCGTCCCTGGTGCAGATGCTGTTTGTCAGAAGTCAGAATGGTGAAGCAGCGAGCCAGCATGCAACAGAGGAGATTCAAGCAAAACTGAAATAGAACAATGGCTCTTCCAAGCCTGTATCCTATTTCACAGAGAACAATGCTTAGTTTGTGGCACTTTTCCATACACATGAAAGACAAGCAATGCTTCTATAGCGCTATACACTGTATGCATTTTTGTGATATTTTAGTTCTTTTTGCTTTGAAGTGTGTTAGGGGAAACACAAGCCTCTACATAGCATCAAATATTTTGTTCACTCCAAAGGATTTGTGATGTGGATATAATCATTTAGTTCCAGTCTGCTTTTTAATGGGTTATACGTACAGTATATATATGATTAGCTGCTTCATATCAGGCCTTTATCCAGTGGGCTTTGGACAGTTTGAGCAGCAGCTGCTATAAATGTTCACAATTCCCAGTATTATTTTGTAGTTTACACCTACAGCTTGTTTTTGTTATATTATAAATAAGACTAAATTCAAGAATTACAAAAGAGCCAGCACTAGAGCAGCCACATAGTTTAGTGACTGCTCTCTTCTTTGCAAGGACCCCCCTGACCAAACTGTGGCTGGAGGGGACTCCCCCTCCTTCACTTATTGTCCCATGGCATGATTGTTTGTTGTCATTGCGGTATTGTTTTCTCTGACACTTTTTGATCTTGGTTTATGGTCCCAGATGTTGGCAGAGGGGTGCAATCCCACAGAAAAGACATTTCAGGGCTGCAACTGATGCTCTCTGTGGTGTAGTACTGCTAAAACAGCAAACACAGATTCTTCCTCCCAAAACACCAAGCAGCCATAGGCCTATAGAGGAGAGAGTTGTGGCCTGAGCCTGTGGCAACCTGTTCTGTTGACTTTGAACAAAACAGCCAAAGAGATGTTATTGTTTTGCAATCACAACTGTTCACTCTGATTCTATGAGTCTGAGACGCAACAGAATATGCATTAAACCATGTCAATAATACTTTAACAACTACAATGACATACCACAATTGACTAGGCTACAGCTTCTTCAGTAATACCAGTTTTTCTACAGTATGTGTTGCATGGACTGTTGTTTCCTACATACAAGATGTTGGGGACCCTGTGACCATTTCCTCTCTGTAGGTGACTCCTACCTCCACTCTGCTTGTTGCTGTCTGATGGTGTGAGGAGGCCACCCTATTCTTTTTTCTATGTCTGTAAAGGTTAGGAGATGTGAATGAATCAGTTCTGTGTGTGCCCAGAGGAGAGCCAGCACAAAGGCCTGTTGTGGGGGGGCAAGATGGCCCCAGCATAGCTTCTTACCACCAATCAGCAGTGATAAAAAAAAAAGACTAGAGTGAGCCAGAGGCGGCATGGGGAGTAGAGCTCCTCTGTAATTACAACATGGTCTTAAAAAGCAAATACCAAGCCCTAGCAACCTCAGCCGGGAGACAGAGAAAAAAGGGGGGGAAATAGTGGAGAGGAGGGGTAGAAGAAAAATAGGCAAAGGGGAGTTAAGAAGCGCCACAGAGAGCGACCCTGCAATGACCTCGGCTCTCCAACAATCGTCCCCTGCCAGCTGGAGCCAGGGTTAGGGGCGAGAGCGAGGGGCCGGGCAGGATCCCCTCTGATTTATGACTGACTATAAGGCCCCTGAAAGAAACCCAATCACCCAGGATTCCTGCGCAGCATGACTCTGGCTGGAGAGAATAGATAGCCCAGGAGAGTGTGGGACTGGGGCTTCGGCGGCAGAGCCAACAGCTCATACACAGGGACTGACACAGAGGGCCACTTTACCAAGGGGAGGGCCAGTGGGCACTGGCTCTATTATCTACAGCTCTCCGCATTGAGCATGATATCATTACACTGCGCCGACTCTAACCTCAGCTGCGTTCAACGACTGCCCAAACTCATCCTCTGAACTCTCTTTGTCCAACATATTTCACAACGTGGATTTACATGCACCCGGCTAATTGCTCTATCTGTCTAATTAGTAGAAATGTAATGGTTATTAAATTTCAACCTGCTATCAATGTAGAGTGGGAAAGAGAGAGGCAGGCTGAGAGTAGGGCATGAATAGAAAGGGAGAAGGCAGCTGTCTTTTAAAGCGGGGTAAGCCGCGCTTGGAGCTACCCCGCTGATCCATTAGCATATCTGAATGATCCTGTTCCTGCACAGCCACCACCACGCTGCAAGGTGGCACATCTGAAGAACGCGCCCTTTGAATGCGTTTGCAAGCTGGGGAAACTCTTATTTTTCAACCCGTTTGAAAATCCGGAGACAACTTGATGTTTGAGAAGCCAACAAAAATAAAAGAGGGATAGAAAAGGGGAGAGGGGAATAAAAAAAGTTTCAGATTTTGAGGAGGACAGAGTTTTACAAGGTTTTTGAAGCTGGATACTTAATAATTCACTTGATGCTACAAGCAGCAGCAAGGCAGTATGGAAACATACTCATGCATGACAACAGTTTTCATCGCCTATGTGTTGTCAAAAGAAAGTGTGTCAAAACCTCTGGTTCAGGCAGCAGATATATAGTATTTTGTTGAAAAAGGGTGTTTCAGGGATCCTCAAAAGCAAACCCATGTTCGGAAACAGGTTTTATTTATAGTGCTTACAAAATTTGGAGAATTTTGAAAGTCAACATTTTCTAAATTTTCTAATAATGTTAGCTCCACTTTATCACCTCAGAGTCTGAGAAAACGAGCAAAGCTTCCTTTTCAAAGCACAGTCATGGTGCAGTGACATTTAACTGCCTGCCTCACACTGCCTAAGTATTTGCGACATGTAAATAATTATTAACAAGTTGTTAAAAAACAGGTTAGGCTGGATAACATCGCTTTGGTAAGACACACCCAGTATCTGCAAGCAAGCAATACTAGTGAACTTTTGAATGCATAATGTGTCTGTACATTCTGATCCTGATCTTATTTGGTAAATGTGTCAGAGCTTAGGGTTTTTTCTTTTTTTTTTTGATCAGCCTTGAAGTTGGTCTCCCCTCAGCCACAAAGCGGGCTTCTATTGACTGGTT
The DNA here is from genome assembly GCF_914725855.1 of Thunnus albacares. Lineage (NCBI taxonomy): Eukaryota > Metazoa > Chordata > Actinopteri > Scombriformes > Scombridae > Thunnus > Thunnus albacares. Next base: position 13,198,442 of record NC_058107.1, read on the forward strand.
CCAGGGAGCGTATTGATGGTTCCATAATTTGGGCACAGGAACACAAAAAGGCTGACCCCCGCTGGGCTCAGCACGACAGCCCAGTCAGCAGGGAGGCTTGCATTTATTAGCCTGGGAGAGGAGCTCCTGCAGAATTAAAGCACATTCACCCACCCATTGATCTCTGTCTTGAAAACAATACTCGCCTCCCTCTCTGGCAGCGAGCTAGGCACTGCGCGCTCTGAGGTAATTCGGTGGCCATAGAAAACAGGATGGCTCACACCCTCAGGCTCCAAGTAAACTATTTGAAAAGTGAGAGGAATAGGATAAAAAAAACACTAAGCCATATTAGATTATCAATCCACCTGTCCAATTGTATTATGCCATGAATCGGGATGAATGGTGGATGGATATGAATGCAGCTGTTTTGTGTGTGCTTCCAGGGAGCAGAAACCAGTCTTTGTTTTTATGGCTGTGTTGTGACATGTTGAATGCTACTTTATGTGGCTCTGTGGGATTCAGAGCCCAGGTTTCCTCTATTTCTATGAAAAGCTGTCTGTGGATTGGATCATGGCTAGGCTCTCACAGCTTACTGAACTTGCCTTTTACTTTTGGCTCCGGCATTATGGTCATATGAGAGGTGCAGCGCGTGGTTACATAGCTTCCGTCTCTCCAAGGGATCTTATCTGCTGGCCAGTGGACAAGGGTAATACATGGGATACAGATGAGGGAGAATTAGGGCAGTATGTTCCAACTCTGTGAGCCCCCACCATCTTAGTTTCTGCTAATCCACTGATAATGGCCTTCATCACCTCCAAAAATACCAGAGAGTCAGTCACAAGGCAGGAGCATGCTCCCAGTATCTCCTATCTGATAGGGTGCACATGTGCATGAAACTTAGACCTAAATCTGCTTTACACTTAACCTGCACAGCCTCCCAAGAAGGAGACATGAAAACTGAGTTATCAGTTGATGTTTTGATCTGCAGACGGGATGAACCGAAACTGCTCTCCTCTCTCTTTGTGTCAATTGTGTGTGTGTGTGTGTGTGTGTGTGTGTGTGTGTGTGTGTGTGTACAGCCCTGATTGTTGACCTAAGGAACTTGTGGTGCTTTGATGCTGCCCTCAGCAGCTAGTGTCCAAGGAGAGGGGGGGCTGTCTGGACCGTCCGGTCAACTCCTCACACAAGGGCCACAGTGTCAACACAAGACCCAAGAAGACAGTGAATGTCACACTTCACAGATAGTTGAAAGGAGCGGTGCGTCTCATTATGCCACCTAGAGCTGCTTTTGTCAGCTGGGATTTGATGTGTGGAGGGGAAGGGCTCAGGAAGACGCCATGGCCTGGTATGGGGTCTGCCGCTGCCACGTTTGAAGTCACTGTGGGGACAAGGTCTTTCATATTTACAGAAAAGAGAGGAAAACTCAAGGGATGACCATGATTGGCACACTGTTTTGTTAGCGCAGTAAATGGCTTGAGCTAATCACCATTTGCACCCGCCCTGTTCATCAACTCTCTTGCAGCCCCAGGAGTTTTAAAAACAGTGCTTCGCAGGCACTTTTTTGGCTGCTCAAACATGAAACTTCCTTTAATCTATTCTTACTCAAAAAGCCATTCAAACATCTTACATAAATTATGCTCTTAGCATTAGAATCAAAGGCAAGCGCCATCTCTCCTCACACTGTCAGTGAACTTTTTGATGGACAGATATATTGAGGGTAGCTTTATGGGTAGCATATGTGTATTGTAATTCCAAAAGTGACTTTGAAACTCGGCCATATCCCTCAGTTACAGTGAGAATAAACTCCTTAACCACTGTTACAGTTATCCCGAATTCATTTAATGTCAGAAGAATACTGTTAAAAATGCAATATGGCAAAAATTAGAGCAATGTCTGCTGCACAACATATCAAACTAGCGCACAATGAAAAATGTTCATTCTTACTACAAGACTGTCAATACAATACATCAGATCCTTGCTGCATTATCATCTAAATCTGATATTTTAATCCTCTACTTTAAAAATAATATCGAAAGAGTAAATTTTCCCTCTAGATACACTGGGAGTCATATCTACTGGGACAAATGTGTCTAATATACATGTTAAACACAAACACATATATTACATACTAAAGTTATATGACCTATGGCCTACTGTTCTTGTTTTCATAATCACTGAGCTCCCTACAAGGTATCAGTTCAGGTTAGTTTCTTAAATAATTGCAGAGCATTCTGACCACAGTAATACTATATATTATCCAAAGGAAGAGTTCAGCATTTTGGGAAATACCTTTCTTCATATTCCTGCCAAGAGTTTGATCAATACCACTCACCACGCATTTCTGTCTGTTAAATATGAGGCTACAGGCAGTAGCTGATTATCTTAGCTTAGCACATGGATAGGAAACATGGGGCGACAGTAAGCCTTGCTCTTTCTGAAGGTAACAAAATCTGGCTATTCCACCAGCACCTCTAAAGCTCACTAATTAACACGGTAAAACTTGTAATCTGTTCAAAAAGGGCAAAAATGTTGTTTTACAGTGGCTATGTGTAGAGCTAACGTAGGCTAGCTGTTTCCTCCTGTTTCCAGTCTTTATGCTAGGCTAAGCTAACTGGCTGCTGGCTTTAGTTTCACATTGAACGGACACATATGAGAGTTTTATCAATCTTCTCATATAGCGCTCGACAAGCAAGTGAATAAGTGTATTTCCCAAAATGTCAAACTATTATCTCAGTGGAAATAGAAGACACAACCTGGTTCTCATCACAATTTTATTCTTATCATTCTCAGGAATGTTATTCTCTGAAAATAACATTTCTATCTTTATTTCATTTTTATTTATGCTGCACAGAATTGATAGGATTAATGTTTCAAACTCCTCTTCCTGTCTTTCTTTGTAGTCTGAGTTAGTTTGTATGAAGTCTGTGTATAATGTTTAAAAGGAAGAGCATCAATATACAACATTAAATATGCTTTGTACTTGAGATAAAAAGTCTGATCCTGTGTCCTTCCTCTATATTGCAAATGAGAAAAAGAAGACTTAGAGGTGTTGACTACACCTCAAACCGCCATGGAAGGTCATGGTCAGGGCTTCTCTTTGTAATAAACACAAGGCTTCTTTCATAAACAAAGGGGAGAAAGGGAGAAGAGAGAGAGAGAGAGAGTGGGAGTGTATGTGTGTCTGATGGCAGAGTGTAAATAGACTCTGTTCTTATCTTTGTTCAAATAGTGTGGAAAGGGAAAGTCAGGAAACACACAAAAGGGAGAAAGGAGAGTGGAAACAAAGCTAGGTACAAGATAATGACAAGGTCAAGTGTGCACTCAATGGCTCAGTTCAGTCGGAGGGAGATAAGGCCCAACCTGCTGACAAGGTGTGTGCAGCAGAGGGGAATGGGAGGTCAGGTAAAGCTCTGGGGATAGACTGCCCCCCACATACACACTCACACACTTTCACCATCTCAAAGTTCATTCCAGTGTCTGTTTGTGGAAACACCAGCTCACTAGCAACACCTGCTGGAGAAATGAGCACATACAACTGATGACTGATAGCAATTTCAGCTCCGATGACAGTAAAGTTTGAAAAAAAAAAAAAATTTACACTCAATTGAAGCAGTGTATCATCATTGAGATTAGCCTTTGAAAGGGTTTATAATTAGAGGAAGAGAAAGTTTCATCCGATCCATCACATACATTGTGCCTCAGTGTCTGTAGTATAATGACAGCAGTGTGGGAAGCTTTAAAATCTCCCCAACCAAAAACAATGCCGGCTTGAAAGGCACGTTGCCAATGCATTCATCAAGTATTTCCTGGAGCAAGTCCAACAATAACCAACAGTCTGACTGGGAGAATTCTTGTCTCTCTTTGATGTTTAAGTTTCTTCGGTTTCTGAGAGGCACATCACTGGCTGAGTGAAATTTGAAAAGGCACCGAGCTTCCATCTGACGTCGAGCATGACATTAAGTATGATTTCAAACGACAACAAATAAAGTGTGAAAGGGCTACAGGCTCGCAACTTACTTTCACAGAGCATAAAGGATAGGATTAGTTGAAGGCTATCTCTGATGTGTCACTCATCTCCAGGAGAGAGGAGAAGGGGAACACAAGATAAAAACGTCTTTTGGTGGACCAGCAAAGCCAGAGAAGAGAAAGAGAGATGGGGAGATATGCTTCAGTAGATATCTGATACAACTGATCCAGATACTGACCCTAATCCTGAGCTAGAATTCTGATCTCATGCCTGGATAAAGGTATAAAACCCCTTTGAGGGGTTTCAGGCAAAAAAGGGAGGCCTTGGTCAGATACTCAGAGGTGGGCAGGGTCAGTTGGACATCAGGCAGCACTTTGACCACACCGAGCCTTGAAGATGTGAGGGGCCGAGGGTCTGTTAAGTTTCACCCAACACAACTAGGCTCTGGGTGAGAGAAAACACCAAGAGAGGGGGATTGAAGTGAACTACAGGGAGCAGGCTGGCTGTGCTGTTGTGACTGATAAAGAAGCAAGTCAGCAGCTCTTTGCTGTCCTTCATTTGCCTGCTTTAGCGCCTATGGAGTGGTCTTGTGGAAGCAGTGGCAGAGGGAATAACACTGTGTTATTGATTGTATACACTAAAACCACAGTGAAGCTGACATTTGGATCAGTGATTATGAAATCCAGGGGGTACTTCTACAGTTGCCAGGAGTTATGTGGAAAGATTGTGGGGTAGCATGGGTAATTTGATGAAATAAAAATTTGATTAAAAAATATTCAGTCAGCCATAACAGCTGGACATGTGTGAAAATAGCTTGTAAGCGAACACAGAATCAAAGATAAGTATTTGGTAAATAACTGAAGTTGCTAAAAGTAATTGATATAGATTGCGAAAAATAATGGATAAATGGTTACTATACATAGCTAATGGGCAAGCAGTTGAAACAGATAGCTAAAAGAAATTGATAAATGGTTAAAATAGATTGCTAGAAGTGGTGGATAAATGATTGTAATAGCTGATTGTAATAAATAATACTGTCATATTTTAATGTTTTAGATTGTTCTTAATGTGTGTAAATGAATTGTACATGTGTAGTTGTTTGCAAACGTGCTTGTCCTAAATTGCACCTCGAGGGACAAATGAAGTATTTTGAATTGAATTGAAAAGTTAGCTTAAAGTAATGAATAATGGCTCAAACTTGTAAAAGTAATGCATAAATGGTTGAAACATCCAGGTTCAGCCACTACAAGTGGTAGTAGTATGAATGCAAACTTAACCAAACCAACCTAAATATCCACAGTTCAATTGTATGTAAAAATGTTGAAACATCCATTATCATATTGACGGCTGACAACAAAGGTTGGGAACCACTGGTTTAGATGGAGAGAAGTATATTTTGATCCCTCTGAGAAAACAGAAACAAAGGTTGGGGGTACAACTTAATATAAGTGAGGTTTTTACTAAAATGTTGTCCTCAAAATGTAGTACACAAGTCCACAACAAGTACAAACAACATTAAATTTATGTAGACAGAGCGTTCTTTAATCTGTTCTTAAATGATCAAAAAAAAAAAAAAAAAAAAAAAAAAGAACTAGCACATTTATTTTAGCTGATATTGCCATCTAGTGGTGACACTAATGCATTTGGTCAATCATAATTTGTGCCGGACTTCAGATAATTTTCTTCGCTTCATCTTATGGAAATATTTCCAAATGTCCAAACTAACAAGATGCACCCATGCCAAAATGACCCAGATGGCAGCTTGCTTCCAAAAGGAGGCAGCCTCAGGTCAGAGATGGAAGCTCACACAAACACACAAAATCACTGCCAGCGCCTCTGCTCTGTGTACTGAGGATTAATCAGCCATATAGGGGCCCTGATGGAGGGGGAGCGGAGCGTATAGAGAACATGGCTGGCCCTACTCTATCAATCAGACACCTCTCCTTCTACCCAATCCAAATTGACCTGCTGATGCACTGGCCACGTCCAAGCTCAGTGTGGAAATAAATCACATTGAATCAGAAGTGGGTACCTGTCAGCTCCACTGAATGCACCATCCCTCCCTCTGCTTGCCCCAGATGGAAAGATGTGTTTGTCTGCGTGGCTCACTGCCTCACACACAGCAGATTGAACAGATGACTGCACCGCACATGAGGACAATTATGAGAAGAGCTTGTTTTCCATGTATGATGGTCTTCGCCTGGGTCAGCTTTCTATTGATTTTTATACAGATAAAGGATAAAGGAGTTACTCATTTTAATGTTATAATGCATTCTCCAGTCCTTTAGGATTAGCATTGGCTTGTTCACAGCTGTGATAGCCTTCTACAGCTGGACAGAGGAGGTTAAGGACAGAGGTGAAGTGAAAGTTTTGTGGTAAAAGTGTTACTTCCTCTCCTTGAATGAAAATGAATATACTTACATTTGTCTTGCTGACACTGGTGCAGAGTTGTCGATACGTCCCTGCATCAGCGCTGACAAGACAAATTCCCTGACACTCATTGTGCTTGATGAATACAGCGATTTGGAGTCTTATTCTCATTAGAAATATAACCATAACACTATGCTCGTGATGGTGTAGCATGCCTCCCCTCATCCTTCAGCTGTCCCCGTATTCCCCCGGTTGTAAAGCCTGTCCCAGTGGCTCTTGGCTCCGGGAAGTTTCACAACATGAGCAATGGTGTGAGGGAAGATAATGTGAGGAGGGCTGGCTTTAAATCTCAGCTCTGCTCATCTCCTCTCATCCTCCGGTTCACCTACGCGGCCCGGCTGACAGATGACACAGTGTGCGGTCCAGGCTGCATCTCTGTTCTTGGGTCATCCATTGCTCCTAGAGTGATAAGTGGCTCTGTCCTGGTGTGGCTCATCCTGCTGCATACACAGTCAATCACAAGCCAGAGCCACAGTACAACAGAAGCCTGTGGAGGACAGCAGAGCAATAACAAAACCTGAGGTGACATCTGTATCACCTGAAATGACAAAGGAATTTTCCACTGTAGGTCCAATAAAGGACTAGTTGTACTACTTCTCCTGCCACCACCATAACTGTTAATTGACTACTGCCATTTTGTAGATCTGTTCAACAGCATGATAAGTAATGAGAACATAGAAAGAGATAAATGTTATGAGGATGTCATCAGACATGTTTGCTCAGGTGTTTCAACTCAGCACTTAAGAATACCCACTGTTTAATGATGGAAACTGGCAACCATTAATGTTAAGCAATCAAGAAGATGGTTTGTAGTAGTTCACATGTATTGCTGCAACCCACTGTGTTTTCATGCAACTGACTTGGCAAAACACAGGTAATGTTCTTACGATTTTGCTTCAGAGCTGCTAGTTCCCACTTTTGAGACAAAACTCAAAGGATACCATCATTCCTCATGGTTAATGCTAAAATGTGAGCATTAATCAGTTAAAACTATGGGGAGAGATGTTTTGTGATGTTTTGTGACCAAAAAAGTTTTTTTCACCCAAAATAGAAAAGAATATATACTGTTTTTTTCTCTCCTACCTGTAGTGGTATGTAGCCATTCACATAGTTTTTGAGGTTTTGAGATTTCCTTCACCAGCTCAATACAATGGAGGTGAATGGGTTGTTATTTGTGGTGCTCAAAGCAATGAAATATAATTAAACAAAATGAAAGTAGCCTAATAGTTCTACATTTGTATTCACTGTCTTGCCAAGAGTAAGAAGAGAAGATTCATACCACTCTCAAATGCAGTATTTATCTTCTCAGCTAAGTGCAAGAAAGTAAAACAGTTTCTCAAAATATCAAGCTGTTACTTTAACAGCAACATCTTCACTGCTCCTTTCACTCCTCTCCGTGAAACACACTGTGGAACGTTTCATAGGGACTATTCATTGTCAGAAATTGTAGTTCCAGAGTAGATTTTTTTTTAAAATTGCACTTTAAATGTATTGGGACATTGGCAAAAAAATACAGAGACTAACATCTCAAAACCTGTTCAAATCAAACCCAAACTATCTGCATGGTTAGATACCACTTTTTAAAATTTGGCTGAACTGACTCTTCAAGAGTCCAAACATCAATGTCCAACTAGACACAGACACTGAACCATGGACACAGATACACACTGTGAAGTTAAATTGATAGAGCGTGGCAATAACACTGCCAGGACTGTGGCTTTGATTCCCTCTGGGATTACCATTACTAGAGACATGTGCACTCCTGGCACTTTAAGATGCTCAGAATAAAAATGTGCTCTAAGGCACAATCCCCAGAGACACATACACACACACACACACACACACACACACACACACACACACACACACACACACACACACACACACACACATACACACACACATACACACACACACAAGCACACACACACACACGTATGCTTCACAGGAGATAAATGAAAAGAAAATGAATGCAGTCCAGAACTGAATTCATTTTACATCCCACTGCAAACTCAACAAGCAGTGAGGTGCAGCACCGTAGCACTAGATGGCAGCACAACTGCACTGTTGCACCACTTCCTGATTGAATATTTAGACATTCACACATTTCCCCTGATCACTTGTATGACATAATATGATTACATACGTTGTCATATCTGTCCGTTCACCTGTGCTGTTAGATTGACATGTTGCCTGCCTGGAAACTCCTCATGTGCGCACCATCATCCCCAGTAAGAAAAAAAAATCTAATAACATGGCTGGCTAACTGCTCAGCCTGCATGTCATGCTGTTGTGAGCTTGCTTGAAAGAAATATACATAAATTAAAGTTGAGCTCTGACATCCACTCATTGGCCTTTTCCTAAACCACTCTCTGGAGATGGAAAAAAAAAAGTCTGACTTCTGGAAGAGAATATTCCTGTTAATCCTCTGGACCTGATCGCAGTTCGCCAGGTAATTCCTGGAACTTGGCACTCTATCAGTGAAAGGGAAATTGGGCTTAAGATGTGGAGCCTCTCTGGTCTTGCAAAGTGTCTTTAAGAATGCTGAGGGGGAAGACTTGGAAGTTTGATGTTTACAGTCTACACTACTTACTGCTTAGGCTGCGGTTTCTGCTCATGTGCAGAAATTTCACCTCAACTGAAACACATACTTTCTGTAAAAGTTTCAGCTTTAATCAAGGAGTAGTAAGTAACAACAGACAACAAATTGCACCCATACCATGCATAATCATGCATACATAATCAGGCTTAAGGAATTATCTGCATCCAAGACTCCAAGAATCCAGAGACCACATCCAAATAGAGATCATGGGTTGTCCATATTGTGGTTGTGAATGCATCGTCTGGTGTTGTTGTATACATACTAATCTGTATCTGGAATGCCTGCCTGTCATGATTCATTCCATCATGGCTGACTGTGTTCCCCAGAGCGTGAGAGAGAAGCTTATCATCTGTCTCTTCATTTCATGCCCTGTAGCAGACAGTCTTCAGCGATGGAACAAACTCTGAATGTAGCCACCATTGACACACCTTTATTGCCACACAGGAGACATATAGGGGAAGCGGCAGGCACATATTTAATCATCATATTCAAAAGGAGTTTCAGGTGTGATATTCTCAAATTTTAACCTTTCCGCTGCAGCATTTTCAGGATAAGGTGAGCTGGCTACAACTTTAAAATGTGCTGTAAGCTGAGATAACCTATCCAATATCGGTAACTAATGAGGCAGAAAGAGGAGCCGGTGCAGGCAGACGCTATCATTTCAGCTCCATACGTTTTCTTGTGCAAGATAAGCTTTGTCAGAGGTCAGATACTGTGTGATAGTTTGACCAATTTCCAGCACTATTTCCGGCAATGGCTGTCGATTTGATGGCAGCTTGGATTGCCAGCCGTGGTGAATGAGCATCTGCAGTGCTTTTGGCTCACAGGGGAAATCTGTTTTGGGCTGCCTGGAGTTGGACTGCCAAGCACTTTTACTCCCGGTGAGAAGATTGCTCTCATGTTTTATTGAACGTTGCCCCCGGCACCTCTCATCCTTGACAATCTGATTCCACCAAGGTCCACCTCATGACCTTAATGTTCAACCAATGGGGTGTTGCAATTCACTCACAATGACCCCTCCATCAACCTCATCAGCCTCATAGGTCCTTTGGGTAGCATTTATGGGCCACTCTCAAAGTAGATTAATATCTTTGCTGCCTGCCTGTATTGTACTTAACTGTCCTTGCACTTAAATAACCTGTCATCTTTGCCCTTTAGTTCACTCGCCCGATTACAGACAAGGCTAGACATCACTTTATCATCTATTCTTGGTTCTCTTTCACTATTAAAGTGCGCAGCCAACAACTTCCTCATACTGAGTATGTACATATCCTTTTGGCAAACATATTAAATTGGGTCAAGGCCTCTCAGCTTGCCAGCAGCTGAAATAAGAGTCTGTCTAGTCTCCTTGTCTGACCTCTAGAGCTGTCACCCAAACTGCATTGTAGTGGAGATTTAATCCACCATAGTTGTCATAGAGCCAGTGATGCTTTCATAAAAAACAAACCCAGTCCTCTATTATTCATTTTACCTCTTAACCTCTACACAGTTTCAACAAAAAAGGAAACATAGAGGGGAGAAGGAGCTATTCCTTTAACCCCCCCCCCCCCCCAAATGGGAAACTTCTCTTTGAAGGATTACTGTATGTTAATATAGAAATAAATGATAAATGAATGAGAAAAATGGGAGGATAATAATGAGTATTCTATGAAGCATCTATACTTAATTGAGGCCTGGATACTGCATCACTGATTTTATTTCCTCTAAACCTCCTTAAGATAACTAAACAGGAGATTAATGAGAATATTAATAAAATATGAGGAGCAACAAATGACGTTGTAGGAGAAAAACTATTTGATAATTGCCTGAAATGTATTCTTTTCTTCTATTGACTTTAAAAGGAAACACATCTCCAGATGTCAAGATCTTATTGTCACTATTGGTAACATATTTCTAGGATAATTGTCAAGATGGCAGCCTCCAGTAAGAATTATTTGTCTCACAGAAACATCAAAGCTTCCTCATTAGGCAAAAAAGAAAATGTGAGAGGGAAGAAATGTTTGCATCTTTTATACGGCAACCAAACATGTGGTTTTCACCCAGTCAGATTCCATCTGGTTTGTGCTTTTTCAGACAGCTGCAAGGAGACACGTAGAGGTGACATCAGATTTTTTTTTTTGTCTTCAGAAATGTTTTGCCTCGGCTGAATGATCCTCAAGATCTTACATTTTTCACAGAAGTGTCATTACAGGAGGGGAAACAGAATGAAAACTTACTTAGAAAGTTGGATGATTTCTCTGAGTGAAAACATTTCTCCTATGCAGTGGTTCTGAAGAGCATTTGACTTCAAGAGACAGTTTTTGAACTTGATTAATAGTATTTACGTGAGATATCTTCTTGGATTGCTTAAGGATTTCAAGAGAGGCAACGTAGGCATATGCCAAAACTCTCAGTCACACGCATCTCAGATTGGATAGTGTAATTTTTTTACTCAAGAGATTACTCAGTTTCACTCAAAATGCAAACGATCCTCAGTTGCCCCATGCATTTTTGTCATTTGTCAAGACATGTAAACATCAATTCAATCCTCAATCAAGTATGTGCTCCAATTTTCATGTAAAGTGGCTGTTGTTGCTGTGTTAACAGTTGTGTGCAAGCATACACTACAGTGTGCATTGGCTATGCAGAGGGCTGCAGAGCCCAGGCCTGCCTGCCTTGGTGTGTCTGATTTCTCTGTTGTGGTGGTGGGATTACTCTGGGGATTAGCAGGATACTGGCAGCACCCATCGATGGGACAGAGATGACAGTTCCCATCATGTAGTCTCCCGCTTCAACCCCTCACTACTCTCCGGTCTTAAAGCGGCACAAACAGCAGATTACATGAGTACAACAGCAGGGGAAGAAGTCACACATCACACAGTGGAGATTAGGCTGAACAAACTCTTCTTCGGCTGCCTGGGGGTATTCAGCCCAAACATGGAGAGCTGTTTCTCATGGCCCAGTTTGGGCTGGATTAGGAAGCTGTAGACAGCATTTCTCTGTACAAGAAATTGGAATAAACAACCATTGGTATGCTATTCAAATAAAGAATTGAGCTAAAAAAAATAAGTTTGCAGTTGCAAGCATCACTATTTAAACTCTTGCTTGTAAGAATGCTAGCAGGACTTTCATCTCTAGTTGCATGGCTAACACTTCTTGAAATGATCCCAGTGCACACTCAGAACCTCTACAGCCTGTAAATCATCTATCACAGGCAGCTTATGGTCAGAATCACCTGTATACTCAGTCATAATGACTGTTTGCAGCTAGCTCCTGGTGACATTGGTGCAGAGCTAACCTGTGTGCCTCTAGGACCCTGGGGAATAATAAGACTTGGTGTATTTTAGCCATCTGAGTTTTTGTTTGTTCAGGTCTCTGCTTTATACCTTTCAAGTTTTACAGACTCGCTATTAATGTTTGGAGAGCAGCTTGTGTGGGAGTGCAGTGGATGCTGTACAGGCATGTAATAGAAAAAGCCTCCAGTCGCCTCCCTCCTATTAAGGACACAGAAACCATTTTCTCTTGTCATTTAATAGGTAGAAGCTTCCAGCAAATATCAAAGATTTGCCTATCACTGTTTTATCCACTGAAGAACATAATGGAAAACTGTGCCTCAGTCTTATAAGCAGAGGGCTCGTTATTCATTGCAGTTTGAACAATGTACACTCTTTGAAGGTTTATCGGGTGGGAAAGTACAGATCGAGCCTGCTGCAGGTGGGAGCATCCCTAACTGTAATTGCATGTAGCTGACATGGTTTTAAGAAGACTGTGTTTGATCTGCAGCTTTAGTGGGCGTAGTCTGACTTGTCAAGTATCGTTCCTATTCTTATTCGCATTGCAGTTTTATGTGCAGTTTGTCCCAGTGTGCGATCATAGCTACCACCATGCACAAAATGCACAAGGCCTTCCACCTCATCTGCACTTTATTATCAAGCACTTCCTCTCTGAAATGTCCCCATCGATGAGCACAGTTTGCTCTTAAGTCCTGTTTATTCTGGACAATTACCTGCAGAACAGTAGAAAAGCACTTTTCTGCATTCAGAAAAATAATAAATAGTAAAAATCAACGTGATGCCAGGGTTCTTATGAGTTAATTAAACACCTTCAGCAGATTTGAATATTTGAGCCATATTTGTAGAGGTGTTGATGTTGTGTTATTTATTCAGTGAGAAATGATAACACTTGCTAACTCAAAATAACTGTCAGTTCAGTTAAACAATCAGTTAAATAAAAAAACTTGAAACTTGCTGTGAACACAACTTTGAGGCTAGTTAGGGCCAAGATAGCTTCATGATTCATTTACGAGATCAGACCAAATCCATGCTTCACAGCAAACACTAGCACAGTGTTGACTTTTAACACTCTCAGAGTTAAATTGCAAGTTAGTCTTCAATAGGAGATATTTATTTTTAGGTGTACTAAACTCTTTCCCTGAGACATTAAGATTCATTATAATAATAATATAATAATAAGGCATTCTTTCTAAAGCATTTATAGATGTGACTAATGGCTTTATTTATGGTAAATAAATAATTTACTAATGCTTTATATATTAGTAATAAACTACTAAATAAACTACTGGATTGTGTTTATTTAGTTCTTATTCCATCAGTTTGATCACTTCCTTTCTGGAAAAGTGGTGCAGACCATCAGAAACCAAAACCCATCCATAAAAAAAAACTTATCAACATTTACAACTGCAGACTTGATGGCTTATTTAAAAGGGAAACATCATAATCTTTTTATCATTGACTGCAGACATGATTGTAAAGTGGAAAATGAGGAACTCATGAGACTACCAACTTGACTGCATTGTCACCAAGTAGAAACACATGGCACCCATGTTATTACTTAATAAAATGGAACATTTTATAGTGAATACTAACACACACTGCAGAACAACAGGAACTCATATACGACCAGCAGAGACAGTGAAAGACATACAAGAGCATGCACATGCAGGTAAGTCAACACTTATACACACATAAATACCTGCAACTCCATTACATTCAACCTTCAATGGTTAGTAACAATGCTATTGTAAAGATATGTAAATTTTAGTGCACTCTCTTTTTTGAGTTTGCAATGAAAATGAGAATGGGAACATTAGAGTGTTGTGTGTGGCTAAATGCACCTCAGCAGAAGCTACCTCTATCTGTCAAACAGAAGGATGATGTACATTGGAAACACATTCCCTTTCCTTGTGGCACTCACATCTATCACCAGTTTATGGCCACTCTCCCCACTCTAGCACATCTCTGCTGTGACATCTATCTATGTCAGCATCCCAACTTGCATATCCGGAGGCCTGTGTTGTTTCTCTGTCCTTTAAGTGTTCATCACATATTCTTGACAGGTTTCACCATATGTTTGCTCTGCGTCTGTGAGCTACTCTGGGTGCTTCTTATAAGGAATTGATGGAGGAAGGTCACAAATTTTAGGCTTTTTTTATTTTTTAGACAGCGTAATGTCATGTTAAATGATGGGTGAATGCATGACACTGGTGACTAGTGATTCACCTTATGTGCTACATCAGCTGACTAAAAAGGCTGTTTCCTTACAAGAGCACACCTGTGATATTTTGATAAAGATTCGTTTGAGAGATTACTCAACCATTCAGCTGTCAATTCCTTGAGTCAAACCTGTCTGATTTACATAGCAGAGGAAAAAATGTGGTTATGTTTACTTTCGCTATTACGTCCTTATGAATATCATGAAATATTTGTGCTTGTATGCATGTTTTACAAGTATTCATGTCCTCCTTATACACTCGCAAATTCTATGTTTGTGAGTATGTATGAATATGCATGCATGTGTGTGAATACTGACTGATTTATGGCTCTATGTGCACTACTATAACAACTTCAGCACCAGTTTTGGGGGGTAAATCCTCTCAGCCTTTCTTAATACGTAGCGTTGCTGGCAGTTCTTCTGTGTGTGAGGAGCAGGTAAATAGGAAAGGATCTAAATTATCCTACGGCAGAACTACAGCATACTGAAGCAACCACAACACACAGATGCTGTTGCTGCTGCTGTTTATCACAATGCTGCAGTGCCAGGGAGGAGCTCAAGTAAGCTGACAGTGTGAGCTAGTGGCAACTTCCTCGTTCCTTGTGATTACGTGAGGTTTGGTCTATGTGTTGATATATGTTGGTTAATCCTCTTTATTAGTCAATGAAGCCCAATTTACCACTACAAGTCTTCCAACAAGTTATTTTGTTGGAGTGAAAGGAGTCAATATCTTCCATCTACTATTGAGTTGTGAATATTAACACATGACTCTGTTTCTGGAGAATATGAGGCTTTTTTTTTTTTACCCTTTTCCCCCCACACACGCAAGTACAGACTTTACAAAAGTGTTAGCATCCCTTTCACGCAGCACCTGCGCAGAAAACTATCATGCATGAATTTCAATTCCACTCTTCTGTTCATCAGGTTAATAAAATGAGCTAAAATGAGTTGAAAACCTGAAAATTTCTGATGCAACTGGCTGCAAGCAACAATAGTCACTCACCTTTGCTTTACTGACATGTAAACTCCTCTTAACCATCAGAGGGCACTAAAAATCCACCTGATGCTCTCAACTATTCAGAGCCCACTGGAATCTAAATATCACTGTAACTAAAACAGATTTATTGTTTTGACAGGCAACATGCAAAACACTTAATGTTCGCAGGTTTGGTAATACTAATTCCACTTTAATCAATCTCTAAATTTTGAATGAACTGTTCTAATGAGGTACGTGTGATGCAATAATGTCCTAATTAGTCTGAATTTCCCTGGTTGAATTTAAACTGTGATTATTACAGTACAAGCATTGCACCATCCAAGGTCTGACAATGTTGCAATACATTGACTCTTTGTGCAGAATATTATCCATAAATATTCCATAATTTTTGGTGAGGAATAATAAACTTATACATTATGTATTTGTCTGCTTATATTTTCTCTGACACTAATAAAAAAAGTTATTAAAATCAATAAGGAATACATTTCTGAATAGAAAATTAATACCATCACAAGAGGAAAATTATCAGTTTGAAAAAAAAAGTGTTCTACTTTTAGAATCTTTTTAATTCAAGACATCATCCTCATGATATTTGCATTTGTTTGATCCTTCTTTCAATGGTCCATTCCAACATTTCCACACCACAAAGACACGTGAGAAGATAAAACTGAGAAGTGGCTTTTTTCTATGTCAATATACAGTGAAGTCCCACATTAACAGATTAAGTGATCAAAAATCAGTAGACACTAAAAACGTGATATGAACGTGATTGATAATTTCTTCTGACATCAAACCAACGCAGGGTTAATCCTACAGTACCAGCTGCGTACTGGACGTGGCTTCCTGAGCGGATGAACAGTGACAGATGATGAGTTTAGTGCCCTGAGGATTGCGCACAAGACAGTCAGTGATCTGCTAACAGCCGTTTAACACCGCAGATTCCCAGCAGCGGTGGCAGACTGGGTCACTCACTCAATCTGGAGGACTTGTTGAGATAATTCCCTTAGAGGGGTAATATTGATCTAAACTGAACTCTCTCCGTCGCGTATTTTTGAGCTCAAGATTCCCACATCTTCTAACCGCACACAAAGTCTTCAGGAGAGACATCTCCAGGCTTGTTACGCACAACTTTTACGCACAACCGTGGACCTGCCGATGAACAGATATCGATGCGCTGTCCTGGTCACCTGCAACACGGACTACACTCCAACTTGTACCCCAACAGGTGTGATTATGTTAAGTGTGCGAACTGCAGAAATGGATGAAACGATCCGCTCCATACTCTGCTGAAACAAGAGCAAACCACGGACACTGGGAACTTGCCTGGAACAACGAGCCGCACCGGGTGCCAACATGAGCCTTTACTGCCAGAGCTGGAGGATCTTACAGATAATATTTGTTACAATTATAGCAGTTCTCACACAAGGTAAGTAGCCTTGGAGTAATGGGTTGGTTGTTTTGATGTATTTGAAATTAAGAATGCCAGTCAGAGACCAGCTTACAGCGTGCAAAAGTGCAATGAATTAACTTAAAGCCTCACTGTCAGCGTTTGAGTATACATACAGTGTCTCCAGTGTATTTAATGATAACAGTTGGAAACAAACTAGCAATTAGAATTAACTGCATGTCCATTTCGTGCACATGCTACTGAAGGAAGGTGGGTCTTCTCTCAGCAATGCCATGCCAGCAGTAAAACAGCCATCTCTACAAGTCTGAATAATAGATAAATGTCCTCATTTGTGCCACAAACTTACATCTTGCTCCACAGTGATACAGCATCCCAGTGAGCCTAACATGAGCATATGTGTCTTTCTTGTGGCAAAGGGGTGTAACAGCAACGAGTGGGATATTAAACATTTAGGAAGAAATTGGTGAAGAGTGAAAGACTTGATGGGTTTATATTACAACTTGAGCCATGCTTTAATGCTTAGCACTTTGCTTTTCTCTGGGAAGTATTACTTTCCTCTATAGATGTCTGCCAGAAAGCTGGGGCACCCCATTTCCGCACACAGTAAAGCAAACAAGAAACAGGCAATCTAAATTTTCAACTTTGATAATGAAAAAGAAAAAAATCACACCACAAAGGCATTTATTGTAAAGCCTATAATTGCCTCATAGGCGGCTATTTCCAGGGAATGCAATCTGGCTGATATATTCGGATAAGAAGATGACAAAAAATGGAGAAATTGTGATAAAACAGATTTTTTTAAAGCAGCTTTTAGAGTCTCATTGGACATAGCAATCCCTACCAATCACTGCACAAGCTTAAGCTTCTCTCAGTCTCTCCCCCCTCTCACTCTCTCTCCTTATCTTCTCCACCCTCTCGCTATACCCAGACCCTCAGAGCATTACAGGCTATATGATCAGTACTACATCATCTCTGTATGTTTGTATAAAGCACTTCCTATAGCAGATGGGGGTATAATGCTGTCAAGTAAACTTTGACTACACAAGGAGATTTTACTGATAAGAACTCTTGTGGTCTAACTTTTTATCCTGGAAAGTGTTTATAACCAGGCCTATTTTGCAGTTTGGCAGCACATAAGTCACTGTCATGACTATACAGTACATGGCACAACAATAAATCAGTGAAATTGTTTTGATCTCGGAGCATATATACACTGCCAGATAAAAGTTTTTGAACTATTGTTTTAGCAGTTATGGTTAAATGTCATGCATTGTTCTCGTGGTAATTAGCCTAAAATTAGTATTAAAAAAAGTACACATTTAAAATTGGTATAAGGGAAGACATTTTTGTGAGTTTTCATTTAATTGGAACTACAATATTCCAATTAGGCACCCGTGACAGACAATATTGGATCCAAGTTTTTCCCATTTTCTAGGTGCCCTTTGATAATTACTCAAAGATATATAAAAAAACAACCTTTTGCCACTTTTTTCAAAATCCTGAGCATACCAACATCTTGTCTTTCCATTGTTGAGAGCTGTTGATTACCTCCCAAGATGACTGTTCAGTGTCTAAGTGTCCCACAAAAGACTCAAATCTTTGCATTAAAGGACCTATTCATCAGCAAGCTGTCAGATCTAATGGGGCTCTTTACTGTTACTGTTCCTGTCCAATCATCTACTAAAGATAGATGATTGGAAAGGTCAGCCAGCCATGAGATAAAAACACACAGAAAATGTCTCCCACAGGTGCTTAATTAGCGTTATTAGCATCTGGGCAATTGCCAACACTTTCTAATTGTGGCAGTGACCCATATGCTACACGTGCGACCAAAAATGTTTCCATATACATTTGTTCAAAAACATTTGACAGCATAAAAGAGATTGTTTGAGATACAGTAATCTTTCAATTGCTGATTAAAATGCAGACATTCATTGTCGTGTTCTGTGATGCTATTGGGAGTCAACTCACTTCTGCAAGCTGTTTTGCACATATGGTAAAAGTCATTACTGCACATCAGAATTCACAGTGGTTACTCAAGCTTTGTGCATTTTAATAGAATAATACAAAGATTGATTGCAATTGAAATATTGCTAAAAGACAAGCAGACTGAAAAGAAGTAATCTTACATGCCTATGAAAATAATTTAATACAGGGCTTTAGGACAAACTGCAGGGCAAAATATAGTTTTATATCTAGATATAGCAATGTTATTTGTATTAAAACTGGTGATGGAGAACATTATTTTCAAATTAATCTGTAAGATTTAAAGGTATACTATGCAGGATTTTCCTAAAAAAACAATGTATAGACTCATACAAAAATAATCCCTCTCAATCATCACTTATGTGTCACTAGAAGTACGTGACAGTGTGTTTATCTATTTTCTTATTTTGCTGTGTTCAGGGTGCTTCTGGGCATCAACCTTTGGGCAGTGGGTGTGTAGCCCTCAGCCAATAACAGTGTGCAGGTTTGAGGTCGAGACTTGTAGCGTAGCAACCAGGTTACATCCCTGTCTCTGTCTCTCTCCTCTGCTCCGCTCTGCCCTCTGTCTCTGTGTCTTGGATGTATAAAGAGCTGGAGGTCTGTGTGTCTGCTCGACTGAGGGCGGGGCTCAGCTACACACACGCAGAGCAGAGAGGCCACAGTGGACAGGATGAAGCTCTGCATTCACACAAAATCCAGCAATGTGGCATCTTCTCGCAGAGTTGTGCGGAGGTGTAGGTGTGTTTATTTATGCTTTAGAATGTAACCACTGTGAAACAATCAGAAAATAACATTTTACTTATCTGATTCATAGTTTTGTTCTCATCAGCGCCGCTCATTCTCTTTATTCACTCGCTATTCACTCTCTCTCTTGCTCGGGGTGGAGGGCCCAACTTAAAATGCTGTGTGTTTACAAACACCAACCGACAAATCCTGCATAGTACAACTTTAAGCTCTGTAAGTAAACATACTTACATACACCATAGAGCAGATCTCAGTTACAGAACTATACTTCAAAGTGCCACGATGACTTTCTATTTTCGTTTTACTGCCAGACAGCAAAGCTATTACTGGACTGTATTTGTTTCATACAAGTGGCCAAACTAAAAACACAGCATGACTGAGGGATAATGCACACACCAGAAGCTCTATTTCAAAAAGTCACACATCCATTTTGGAAAGGAGATCCCGACCTGAAATTAATTTTCTGCTGTTGTGGTTGCTCAAATTCAGTTTTAGTTTAAAATGGTATGTTAAAAAAAAAACAAACCAGCAACTCTTGAATCTAATTTCATACAGAGAGCATTTTAATTTGTAAACAAAGAGGGATCAACAAAGATTTAATCAACAACACATGTTTTAAGCCTGGCGTAAAGGGAATATTCAGGTTTTTTTAAAGCACACACGAAAAAAAGAATAAAGCAACAATGCCAGGCATCGAACTTGTTAAGTCTACAGGAGAGCAGTCCTGAAGATGTGGCTTTTAAAGGCGGTTGTAACATCTGCATGGCAACACTGATGCTTTCTGACTCAGCCAAGGAGGAAGAGAAGCTCAGGGTCTTCAAAAGAAGTGATTTGAGAGGCTGGAACAGCTGGTGCAGCGGATTTGCTCTCATGTTTATCAGTTGAAGGCAGGACTCTTATCATGATGAGAGGACCACAGAAGTACAGTAGAGTTTTTCCTACATTGGTTACTTGTTAAATATTCATAATATTGGCAAAGAGGGATTCTACGTTATATTGCTAGCCTGTCATGTATCAGAAACAAACAAGGCCTGCTACTATATTCACAACACACAAATCTGCTGTGTGCTCTGTATGACTAATGTAATGGTTTTCTTTGGCTTTCATGAAAAAGAAAGCATGTAAAATAGTGGGAAGAGCACAGATGACCCATCAAACCCAACTGTAAAGGGATGAGCTCGCATGTGAAGTACTTTGTTGCTACATTGGCGGTGCACTCTCCCTCCTGGAGACAGTGAGCCAGTTTATATTCACTCCAGCCGGAGCTGCTGCCAGCTCTGGTATTAAACAGCACATCTGTCACTGTGGCCACTGGTTGGCTAAGCCAGGACAACCCCATTCCCAGCTCCAGTCTCTGCCTCATGCAGTTTGTCGCCCACATAGCGAACATGACTGACACTCATGTCTGTTTCTTCAAGAGAGAGAGAGAAAGAGAGAAATGCCATTGTCTTCCTCTAAGGGCTCCTGGGTTGACATGACTGTGACACATACAGTATAGTCGTTGCTGTGTGAACTGTCAGACCATCATGACAGGCTCTTTGCTGGGGTGTATGAGTGGAGATGAAAAGCAGAGGAGACCATGATAGACCGATCAAATGCCAGCAACCATGACCGACATGATGACTGATTTTGACACAGAAAGGCTCTAAGCTGTCCTTATTAGATAAATGATAATTATTAATTAAGTGACAGACACTCTATCTGGCATCTTTTGTCAAAATTTCACAAATGCATCTTACACAACAATGTTCATTTTGATATACCATGCAGAGTGATGATGGTTTCTTTAGGTTTGAATTGCTCTAATGCTGTTTTTCACTATGAATGCCATGTTTAGTACGGCTTCATCCATTTTGTTATAATCTCCAGGGTAAACACCAGTGTTTTTTTGTCCTTAATTCACCAAGGAGGGCAATTAGCCACGAGATGAACAGTGCATACTCAGGTCAGCTGCCATAATCTTTATAATTCTATCAAAATAGATGTTTAATGAGGACACATGATGGCCGGGTGACCTCTGCCTCTCATTTCCAATGAGGCAAACACTCACCATCAAGCTTTTAAACCAGATCAGGGAATATTTATGCTGTCAGTTTGTTTTTACTCACTTTGGTCGCATATAAAAAGGTCATTCTCTGCTGTGTGTGATCAGTATTTAACAGTCAGCCAGTAATCCCTGCAATCATTGTAGTGGTATACTGCACCACAATCGACTAATAAATAAATGCATATCTTACTGAATAATATACAGTTCATCAGATATGTTTCTGTTTCAGTTAGCTAAATATTCTCAGTTAAATCTGGCCTTTTACTTCACGTGATGCTGCTCCACTGTTCTCGTTTTTTTTTTTTAAAGGAGGATCTGCTGGGTATTCACAGCCTGCTGACAATCTGAAAAGCCATTTTAATCCTACTTTTTGATGGTTGATTTCAACCTTGTGCCAGATGTATCAGATCCCACCTTTTCTCCCTATATAGAGAAAGCAGATCAACCATGTGAGAGATGAAACTGGGGCAGCAGAGAGGAACTATGGAAATACACACTGACAGGCACTATTTATAAGGGACATTTCTCATTTTGAAATCTCTTGACAGCTATATTTTAGTAACCAAGTAAACATGTTTTTCTTTATTTAAAGTTAATTCTATATGAAATTAAGTAATCATTTAAGTAAGTTGTATTCTCTTTTGTGACATGGATATTATTAAGCAAAGCCACAGAGTCAAACTGCTGCTACGTGCAAGTACTTGCTGTTTTTCATTTCTGACTGCTGGCTCACAAACTAAAACACTCCCAAGCTTCTCTTGTTGTAATTTACATTATTTCACCTATGTGCTCTCTTACAGGAATTTTAAGATTAAGCTCAGAGGCCTTTTAGTGTAATACTTTGATGCCCCATTCAGTTGATCAGTTGACCTCGGCTGACTTTTGTGCTCAAGTGTTAGTTCCTGGAACACTGCTGGTATTTTTCACAGTATTTTAGTCTCAGATGTAGCAGAGAACTGTATTCCTTAGTTCTGTTTCTGTGTTAAGTTGGCTTTAAGTTGCTAGGATATGTTATACTATGATATGTTCTCATGGTCTGTAACAAGCCAAGTGTAATTTTCTGTTTTCTTACAGACCTGAGCAGTAAAGAACTGACTGACAGTAAGAGCCCAGTGCCTTTCCCCGTCTTCTTGCCGGTCACCTATGAGGTGCGGGATGCTGACTACCTCTTCCTAAAGGAGGCCGGGCAGGACTTCATGAGGAACTCCAGCATGCAGAGTCACACGCAGTCCTTTGTTATCTTAAGAGCCAGCCGCCAGCCTGCTGTCAACGCCAGCTATGGCACTATGTCCACAGAGCAGCTCGTGCCTCTAGATCTGGTCCAGTCTGTGCGGCTCTTCAGTGCTCCGGAGGTCTTCACGTTTAACTGGAAAATCCAGGCCTTTGTGCTGACCCCTCGGGTTTTCTCCTCCAAGCCCAAAGTGCGGGTGCTCTTCTATATAGCGGGGAGAGACTGGGGCAGAGGGGAAGGAGGTGTGGATGAGCTACCGTGTGTGACAGTGTATGCTTTCTGGCAAACCCAGGAGGTGAGGGGTTCCTGTGCCATGGGAGGCGAGAGGGGAACCTGCATGGCTGAGCTGGCACCTGCGCCTGGCTGGTTTGCTCCTGGTTCAGAGGGCACCAGCAGGGAGAGGCAGGACCCATCTACTGGGAACCCCGTGGAGCTGTACTACCAGGCTCAGCCCAAAGTCAATGGGAAGTGTAATACTCTGGATGGAAGCCGCTGGGGGAGCTCACAACAGCAGGCCGAGTATGTTCCTGTCACTCCCATGCAGAGGATTGGCAGTGTGCGTCTCCTGCAGGTGCCCAAAGGAATGGCGACTCTTTCTCGACTCAAGCTTGGCAATGCCATCGTAATTCGGACATCCTCCAAACCACTAAAGAAGACTGACATCGCCACCTTCTACATACTCATGGCCAGCTCTGCTCAGCTGACTAACTTCACTCTCAGGTAAGACTGTGGTTTCTGTGGTCAGCACTGATGTGACTGGCTACATGGTGGTGCCAATATTACCAAGTTGCAAGTGAAATTCTGTCATCACTTTAGAGGGCTCTGCAATTCAATGACGTTCAAGTTAAGTGGTCAGTAAGAATTCAGAACAGGGAATTGATTTGTTTCGTTTCTTTATTTACACATATCAAAATTTTAAAAAAGATACAATATATGATTTGCAAGGGAATGTGAAGGAGAATTGCAGGAAAACCCTCCAGTGGCTTGAAAAGTGGCATTCTCCAGGCAGCATATTACAGGAAATAATTACAGCAATGAATACGCAATACACAGAATACACAATCTGAATCTATCTATCAGTAAGCTTAGACATAGTAAAAATGGAGACATAGTTTAGCATAGCACTTGCAATGCATCCCATGAACACCCATCTATTACTCAAGTATAATGAATCAGTCATAGTCATAAGACACACACACACACACACACACACACACAATGACAAGAAAAAAACAAGATATATTCATAATAGGCCTTTTTGACTTATATGACAATATGACAAGGAACATATGGAAAATATTAGTTGGTTAGGAGAAATGATTTCAGGGCTCTTTTGAACTACTGTGAAGACGAATTCAAAAATATAATGGCAGAGAATTCCATAATTTGGACCCTCGGTAGTACATTCTGAACTGAGATAGGGAAGTATGGGAATGGGTGGGTCTAAGGAGACAAGAGCTACATCTGGAGTAATTATGGAATTAATAATTGTATGCAAATATGTCATAAAAAAGGGGGGAAGGGTTTTTTTAAGGAACAAATAAACCAATCTGGAGATGTATCACTTAATAAACACTGAGGACACCTAAATGAAGAAATAGAGGCTGAAAGGACTGTCTTCGATGTATACAACTTATTATTCTTAGAGCTTGTTTCTGAATATGGTATATGGGCTCAAGTTTGGTCTGATGAGTACTAGCCAAAGTTATATTATAATAATTAATATACAGATAAACCATAGAATAATAACATAGTGGCTACCTCAGTCTTGATTATGGGACAGGTTTTGCCTAGTATATCATGGCCATTTTCATGGTTATGGCCATGATATGAGGTTTCCAAGATAAGAATTCATCAAGCAGAACACCAAGGAATCAGGTAGAACACACATTAGTTACGGGGACGTTATCGATTACAATTTTAAATGAGGAGTTAAGACCAAAAAAGATTAAGCTTGTTTTTTTTAATGTTAAGTGATAGTTTCTTGGACTTAAACCAAATAGACAGCTTACTATGTTCTTCATTTAACACATTAATGATGGTGTCAGGATTTTTATGTGAATAGAAGACACTTGTCTCATCTACAAATAAAATTTTAGACAGCTTGTCTGAGACATTATAGAGGCCATTAATATATATCAAAAATAACAAGGGCCCAAGAATTGAGCCTTGTGGTACGCCGCAGAGTATGGCAAGAAAAGGAGAATTGGTTCCATTATAGGATACAAATTGCTGTCTATCTTTAAGGTAACTGGTGAAACAGAGCAGTGCATTGTTTTTTACTCCAAGATGTGAAAACTTCTGAAGAAGACTATGGTGATTGACTGTGTAAAATGCTGATAGTCTTTGATAAGTCTAAAAAAAATACCTATAGTGTTTTCCCTTCTATCTCTAGCTTTGTATTTTTCATTAATTAGATATATATATGTTGAAAGTCTCTTTCTAAATCCATATTGATGTGTATATATAATATTGTACTTATTAAGATGTTCAATTAATCTTTGATAGACAAACCTTTCAAGTACTTTTGATATAGCAGGCAGGATGGATACGGGTCTCTAGTAGTTGAAGACAGCTGGGTCATCTTCTTTATAAAAAGGAATAATCTTGACTATTTTTAGTTCAGGAGGAACAATTCCCTTTTCCAGTGAGAGATTGAAAATGTGAGATAGAGGTTTCACAATGTACTCATGTATGGATATCAGTAGTTTACTGTCAACGTTATCAGAACCTGAACAATCTTTTAGATTGATTAAGATCTCCCGAACCTCATCTTCTGTAACTGGTAAGAAATTAAAATTATCATTGATTGGAGAGTTCATAAACTGAAGAGGACTATGGTTGCTAGGTGGAATCTTGGAGGACAGAGGAGACCAACTTCTGATAAAAAGCTATTAAAATATTGGAAAAGTGCATGTAATAAGCCAGACACTGATGTAGGGAAGTTTTGGTAAAGGTGTCAGATTACTTGGGTGGAGATGATGTCATGATGGTAGGGGAGAAAAAACATATCAAAAAGTAGTCACCATATGTATAGGGGTCCTGCTGGCACAGATTCACTCATGCTGTGTGGTTTCCGTCGTCTGCTGAGGCTATTGTGGTTTAACTACCAGTCTGTTGTAGTTAATGACAGCATAATTTCCTCATTCCCTGGCCTGTTTCATTGCTGGAATGAGGTCTGCTCTCTTCTTCCATAGCAATTCAGAGAAGTCCTCATTTACATATGTTTTAATGTTCTTGAGGTGAACTCTCACCTTGGCAAGTATGAGTTCTTTGTCTTTTTACCTTAAGAATTTCACTACAATTGGTCTTGCTTTTCTGCTTTGTTTCACATTTCCAGTGTGATGGGCTCTTTCAATTTCACTAGACTTTGGATCAATTTTCAGTTTGTTGTTTGAAAACTCTCTGACCTTCTGTTCAGTATCTGACCAAAACTCATTGGCATTGTCCTGTATCAGACTGTCAATAATTACATTGTTTTTGTCGACTCAGATTTTTGGATATGATTACTTTGTTTGCAGAGTTCATACACTGAAAGGACAGAGACTGCAGCTGCGAAAAGTTGTGAAAGTTGTGACTAAAAGTATCAGTTCTCTTCTTGCAGAAATCCGGCACCATCAAAGCTACTAAATGTATAATGATCATGGGGATTACCAGCATCAAAAGTTAGTGTAAGGCTCTGTTCTCATTTTTCAATGCATAATGTTCCTGTTTGATTGGAGATGAGAGCATTGGTAGTACCAGCCTAAACCAATACAGTTATCTTTCTAGAGGTCTCCATGACATCTTTAATAATGGAGGCTAATTTCATACAGAGATTTTTATCATGCACATTTCCAGGTCTATAGTTTTTATTCTGGAACTCCACTGGAATATCTTTGCATGATTCACAGTTCAAAAAACTCCCCTTAGCCCCTCAGCCGTTTTAGCTCCTGTCTCTTTAAGGCCCCCCCACCTGATGAATCCAATCTGTTCTGACTAGTTAGCTCCCAGTACCTCTCAGCAGACTTCCAGGCAACGTAAACTAACAATAGTAGTCCAATCATGAACAAGGCGAACAGTACATGGAACAACCTTAGCAACAAAGGCTATGGAACAGATGGCTGTTTGTGGGCATGTCATGTGCGAACAATCTGATGTTCGATGGAGAAGTAGAGGTGACTGCAAACGTTCAGAGCAGGCTTTTGACTTGAACAACATTAACATAGACATTTAACATAGACATCCAACATTATAACAACAAATAAATGACAGAAAATCACAAAAAGCACTTGGTGTCCCCTTTAATGAAATGTACATAAATATTTTCTTAAAATTAGTGCCTTAACCACGTGAAGTAAACTCATCTTTAGGCTTGATCTCTAACTTGTCATCCATTGGAGGAAAAAAAAAATACAAATGAACAAAAGAAAGAAAAACAAGACTTAGTCCTTTTTTAAGTTGAAATGATGCCACATGGGAGACTGGCACCTCAAAATTGTTTTTGAATTAGATGTCTCTATCTTGCTCCCACCATTTCACTGATGGTTTTCGTGGTCATTTGCAGCATAATACCTTTTGTTATCATCATCCAGACAGAGATCAAAGTGAACCACTTTGCAGCATAGCTACAGTTGTTTAGGTTATCTGTCAGAACAGACAAGTAGGGATTTATGCTAACTTGATTAGAGACTGATTTTTCTATTATTATTCAAGACACTATCTGCTTTACTCCAAGCTGGTGAATAATGGTCTATTGGGAGGTGTGACATGCGTTTTCCTTGTATATTTCAATTGTTTATTTGGTTTGTGTGTAGATTTGGATCATGAGTACAGCATGTCATAAATCCTTCTTTCATGTGTGGTTTAGTTTCATATTGTGTATAAACTAGGGTCTGTGTTTGTTGTAATGTTGGGTGATGTCTGGTAAGGTGACCTGACATAAGACACAGGCTCAACAACAAAGTCCTCGAAGGCAGAAATCCAAAAGTGTTCTTGTTTCTGGACAGTAGTTACAGTCCTCCCAGGTAGCTTGAGAAACACTGTGGTGCACAATCAATACTTGAAAAATAAATCATTTCTGAGTTACTTCCGCCTTGACGTGCCCATGCATGCTCCAGTGGAGGTGAGCAGGTGAGGAGACAGTCAAGAGGGGAGTCATGGATTATTTATTCCTCTTCCACCTGCTCCTGAATTCATTCACTTAGACAGTCACTTACTCAAATCAATTGTGAATGCTGGAATAGGTAAATATTGATTGAGCGGACAGCTGTGCATGGATGAGCTTGTCCTCCTCTTCAGGTTTCAGACTTGAGTTAGCAATAGGTTTTATAAATTTGTCTCAGGTTTGCTGTTATTTTATGGTGTGCCGAAAC
This sequence comes from Thunnus albacares, assembly GCF_914725855.1. Lineage (NCBI taxonomy): Eukaryota > Metazoa > Chordata > Actinopteri > Scombriformes > Scombridae > Thunnus > Thunnus albacares. The sequence continues at coordinate 13,226,677 of NC_058107.1, forward strand.
CCCCCCTGAAGAAACATGAAGGTGAGTGTGCCTTATCCGACACTTCATGCTTGTCTGGTTTGGACATTAAATTGTGCTATTCCAATAGCTGTGCATTCATGTATTTTATAGGGTAAGACCATGTATTTGAATTAATTAGTTGGTTTCGTTTTCTTTCTATCTTTAGATTTTTTTCTGAAGCAATGAAGCCAAAAGAGAAATCCTGATTTCCCCTCTTCATCCTGTCACTTTTAATCATTGCTGCTTTAATTCCTTTACTCAGTCCCACATGTTTCTGAACAAAAAGCAGATAGCTTTAATGTCTCTCCTCTCCTCTCCTCTCCTCTCCTCTCCTCTCCTCTCCTCTCCTTTCCTCTCAGCTACTGTCGCTTGGGTGGAAGATTGGCAATCTTGTTGGGAAGCTTCGTAGTAATTAAACTCACATGATGTGCAGTTATGTCAATACAATATATATTGAAAGAAAATTCCATTTTTTACATCCCATAAACATGACATAATACACTCACTGTTCCTCTAACTTACAGAGTAAGTATCACAGTGCTACCCTCCCCGAACTTATCAGCACATTAACAGGCCCTGTGCATCCAGTCCTCAACAGCTGTCTGTGTGCTTTATCACTGTCTGAATGTCCCATTAAGCTTTGCTTAATACTCTCTCATCAGCATGATAAACCTGTTATTGATGTCTATGGCTGGAGTCAAGGGACATTCAAATTTGAGGTCGATTGAGAAAAAGACAAGCCACACCTGTTCATTCCAGCAAAATGAACCTGTCATTCTCAGTGAGACTTTGATAAAGGTCATAGTTAAAGTATTGTACCTCCATTATCACACTATCCACGTGAAGGGCAATTAGATGATCCCTTTGGTGTTTGCTCAGTAAGTTGAATGGCATGACGTATGATTTTTTTGTTTTGTTCTCTTCTTAGTAGCTATTAAAAGTCAGCAATGACAGGCAATAGTTTGTCTTGTTCTATGGGTTTTAGTTACAGTAGAGACAGCATTGTCGCAATAAATAAACTTCTGTATCTACAGGACACTGTGTCAGTGAGCTCTTCAACCAGGGAGCCTAATCATTCATCTGTGTGTCAAATATGACTTTTACATCCATTTTACTGCTGTGGTGCCTGCCATCTGGCAGGAGTGTTGGCATGAGCTTCTCCCCAACTCCCTAAACTGCTCCATAAGTACGATAAGCACGTTGCTGATGGCTGGCCATCAGACTGGCTAAACGGTGGACATTTGCCTGCATAATTAACGATTGCATCTGTTTCCGATTGCACTGGGGTTCACCAGTGGTCCATGTGGCCCTGCAGTGATGCATTCACAAATCCAAAGATGGGAACACAAATTATATCAGGGAAGTAATTACAAACCCTATGTAGCATCTTGATATCAGGCTTGGTGATGAAATGCATCTGGGCCAGGCTGTCTAGCTCACACAGAGAATACAATCTATCTTGCAGGTCTTTGATCAGTCTCAGTCTCGGTTTCATTTTGTTGCGTATTTGCTGCTTTGTATTGTCTCACTGTTTTTCTTTCTTTTGTTGGCCATGGTTCTGTGATCTTTTAAATGTGTATAAAGAAAACTGCATTCCACAAATAAATAAAGGAAGGGAAGGCCAAGGGCCATGGGCTGCTTTGAGTATATTTGGAAGAGTGAGTATGTACGTATTTGTGCGCCAGTTCGCTAGTGTGCATATGTAGGATTTTCATGTGTGTAAGTGAATGTAAAAAGTGAAACAATAGTGCCACTCATGCCTTGCCTGGTCAGAAGTGAGATGGATGGCAGGTGCAGCACCTGAGAGCTGCTTTTCTCACACACTATCAGCCTCAGTCTCCATAGCCATCCATCTTCCCTGCCCTGGTGCTTCCCGCTGCCCGCTGCCTCCTCAGGGGCCGCTAACCAAAGCCATAGACACTGGTTCCTGCTCCCAACCACTCATAAGAAAAACCTCCTCCAGTCTCAAGGGCTTTTTTTCTTCTTCTTCTTCTTTTTTTTTTTTTCTTGCACAGAGGGAGAGAAAAGAGGAAGAGAAGGGCTTCAGATAAGTCTTCTTGTTACTGTCACTTTTTATTAGTTAAACCCTGCTCCTCTCAGCTCAATACACAGAGGTGTTTCATCACAGCAGGGCATGTTGTTCAGCCATTACTAGATTAACAGTCCTCCTAGGTTTTCTCATTAATACACTGAGCGTGCCATCCTGCTTACTTCATTGATTATGCCGGATTAAAGTTTTTCCCCATTGGAAGCAAATTATCACGTTGCACTTATAATTCTCTACTGTCAGCATCTGTAGTGCAATTATGCATAAAAATAGGAACTGAAATGTTAGTTGAAATAGGCAGCACAATATTAAAACATTATTTTAAAACGTAGTTATGTTAATATAATGAAAAATATTGCCATTTTTGCAATAGTTTTTGATAAATATTGCATGTGCAATTTGTAATGTATTAAATATCAATGGTGTTTTATAAAAAAATATTTTCAGCACTTAAAGGGTTTAAACAAAATGTGAGAAGACGGAGAAAAAGAAACATTATGAATTATGAATATTGGTTAAAATAAAATGTTATCTTACATGCAAGTCTGCAAGGCACCAATGAAATAAACACAACTGTCTGCATTAGGAAGTTGCAATAAGCACAATCATTAAGTATTCTGAATATTTTTTTTCTGTGTAACTTAAATGTAAACAGTTGATTTGCAAAATGGTTGTACAACCGTGTGCCATATTTCATTTGATTGTATTGTTGTTAACAGGGGTTACAGGGTGCAGCCACTTTCCTTCTGGTTATCACTTCAACTTTCATCCAAATCACACAGCTGTAGCCCCTTTACATCAAACCCTCATGGATTTCTCTTTGCTCATTTAGCCCAGACTGAGTGTTTGTCTCCTGTGTTGTTTACTCTGCTGCCTCCCGGGAACCCTCTGACTGATAACGATGGACTAGCTACCTCTTTCTGCTCTCTACTGTCACTCACTCTAATGCACAGTACACAGAGAAGCTAGTCACCTTCATTTACTATACTAACACAGAACCCACAAAACACCTACAGCATTTGGTTCAAGTCGGAGTTTGCTGCAGGGGAAAATCTTCCATTTGTAAATTCAATGTATTCAGGCCGAGGCTTCAACACAACTGCCCAGTTTCCACTGAAGTGTGATTAAACTGTGTATTCAACCATGTGCAGTCATGACAAAAAGACTTGGAGGTTTTTGTTTTCCAGCCACTCATGGCACCAGATGAGTTCACCTTTTAGCCCTCCCTGGTTGAACTTTTGTTATGTAATCAGATAAATCAGCAGCTGTTGGAGTGTGCAGCTGGAATGGAAACCTGCTGTCTCCCCCCGGATCATCATGGCGCAAGATTAAAACCATTATTGAAGAAGACATTGCTCATTCCTTCTTAATCGTCACCTTTAACCTGTGAGCCCTTGAACTTTTAAGAGTGTCACAAATGCCGCAAAATGAGCCAAGTTCATTCATCCTGAGAAAGAAAAAGGGAGACCTTTCTATCTTGCGCTCCAGCGGTTAAGACAGAAGGTCATGTCAGACAGTGTGGCTACACAGCAGAAACTTCCATGCCAGGATTAGTGGCCACTTGAGATCTCCCTTACAGATAGAGAAGCTGCATGTGCAGATGTTTTCGTAAAGAAAGGCTTTACAACCCAGTCACTCACAAACATGTGAATGTGCACATAAATATACCACAAAACAATTAAGAGGTTATCTTAAATACTTCAATTAAGAGATAATGCATGTTGCTAGTCTGTTTTGCTTCTTTGTGCTGCACAGGGAGCAATGTCTCCTCTCCTTTTGCCTGACTTTTCCAAGTCCAACCCCCAACTCAAAGCAGGAGGAGTGCTCAGCATCAGATTGCTGTTGCTCCTATCATAGATTACACCTCCTCAGAGACTCGTAATGCGCTCAACACTTTGTGTTTATCTCAAAGATTCAGAGATAAACCACACAGCTTTGCATGCAGATGAAAACCAAAGAATTACATGAGGATGTTGTTCTGAACTATTTGAGGCAACTTGTCTGAGCTGTTACTGGCTATTCAGGGAGTCTTATCAGAGCTTTGAGTATATAGAATAAAGCAATATTTGTTGAGTGTATTTAGCATTAAGAGTAGAGTATGCATCCTTTTCCTGACTTTACTTGATCGCAATTCTTGTAGAGGAATATCTCATTAACATTTGACCTACAGCAAGCTGCTTATAATGGGAAACCCCATGGGAAGGTTTCCATGTTCAGCTGCATAATGCACACCATTTACAAATTAGAGGCCAAGAAAACTAATGATTCATTATTGCAGGTTAAATAATGCGCACAAATAGACAAATAGGAAGACCGATGTTTTCTTTCCTGTTTCAAATGAGAGGGGTTTGGAATTGTAGTAGATAACAGATTTTCTACATTTTCTTTCACAGTTTCCTCCGTTTTGTTTTTATTTGATTTACAAGTTCTAGTGTAAAAATATTGTTTACTTAATTATTGTTTTATGTATAATATCAAATATTTGAGACTATCTTTTTTTGGAAATCCTGAATTTATGGTAATAAAGTTTGAATTAATAAATGGGTCTGGATATCCTGACAATGCTAAAAATCTATAACTTAGTATATCACAGACAAATTCAAAAAGACATGAAAAAGGGATAGATAGAAATGTGTTTGGTTATTGATCACATTACATATCATTTAAACTTTGGAAAAATAACCATTTGTCGCCCCGAATTCCATTGCTTTGTTAATATGGTTCATTTTACATTTAGTACATACTTGACCTTTCGGTTTCTGATTTTTCACAGAGCGACAGTAAAGAAAGGTGTGACCTTTCGAACGGCGACACCCAGTAACTCTTTACTGTGGGACATCACTCTGGATATGGGTGCAGATGGAGCCATTGCTGTTATTTGTCAGAGGAAGGCTCCCATACCTGGAAAAAGGCAAGTCTGTTCTCTATGCATCATGTTATACCACTGTGTACTATCTATGTGGATCTTAATTGGCTTCAATTGCTATTGTTTGAATAGACAAACAGCACTGCTACAGCCTGAAGGGAATTTTTCATGTATTGTTGGATGCCAGTGTCTCTAGCTGTTAAAAGTGGTACTCTTGTAATGTATATCCTGCAAAGCATATCGGTATTTGTCTCTGCACCTGTGGAGTAGAAGACAAACCACCTGCACCATGCCTGCCTGACAAGGGCTTACTGCAGAAGCACACTGTGCTGTGTCCTGGGAGGACATCTCTTATACTCTCAGAGCACGGGTTGCCTGCAGGTGCACCTGTAAAGCTGCTCCTTGTAAACAGCTATTGCTTTTTCCCCTTTATTGCACACTTCTCCTCTGTGCTTTAATCATTTGTAAACATTTACCAGATGTGCATGTCTATGCATTTCTAGCATGCAGTAAACATATTTTAACCTATGACTTCATAGCTTCAATCAATGCAAGGGGTTATACCAAACTGAAAAATACAGACTAATAGCCATTTCAAAACCTAAGACGTAAACTATTTACAAGATGTTTACAGGTTGTCCAAACTCAGACCTTTGGGCTTCTAAGACGTACTTAACTTGCCCCATAACCTCATTAAATGGGGCTACGCCCTTCCCCCAACAAGCAGCTTATCTCAGTTGTCCTTTCAAGTTCAGTTGAGTGCAGCTTTATTTTCATTGAACTGTGATGAGTTGAGTTCATTTAGATGTTTGGCCACATGCACGTGGCCCATGTCCCCTGAGATTACAGGACACCTTTTCTTTTTTTTAAAAAAAAGGGCACTGAGTTCAAGCTATGTCTATTAAATCCTTCTCTTTCTTGCACATTTGCTTTTTATCATGCTGTCAAAACATTGGCCTGTCTTTACTTTGAATCTCCAGACAGGTTGGGAAACTGTAATATGCACTTACCAGGTGTAAATGGAAAATTGTGTTTGTTGGTTCCTTGGAGGCAGAAATGATTTCTTTGGGCTAAGTTAAGCCTCTGTTTCAGTTCTTGTATAGTACATATTGTATGTCTAGCTTACTAAAAAATGTAACATAGGCACAATGAGTAATCTAGAAATGTGAGCTTATTGTTCTAGCTGGCCATCCAACCATCTTAAATGCAACCTACATTCAGGAGAAGACATATCTGTTGTTTTCGTGCACTTTCTTTTAATACTTTTTGCCATTGAAGCTTGCCAGTGCTCAAACAGTAAGATTAATTCTGCCTCTAGAGCAGCTCCAAGAAATGCTTGTAAAACTAAAGCTCTAATCTGTGTGAGAATGGTTGGCATTGCTGGAAAAGAGCAAGTGTATGCAGCCAACTTTCGCAGGATGAATAACGGAGAAAAAATACTACTAGAAGTAGAAAAAGAATAACGTGTCGCAATAAAGGAAGTAATTTTATTCAATATGATATTAAAAAGGTCAACTTGCTCTAAAACAGCAATTAGTTTAAACTCCCTGAAGCTAAACATGCAGGTCTAACACTGACTCTCAGAGGTCATACAACAATAGGCACAGCTTGCTTTAAACAGAGACAGAACACTGACCTTATCTGTGCTTGTCATTATTGGTTTGACCTCATTAAGATGTTTTCCCCATTTGGCGTGGATTATGACATTGTTTATCACAATTTCTTTATGGGTTAACACATTTTTTCACTCAGTCATTTTGGCTAATCCTCTCTAAAATGTCATGAAACTAAAAGAACCCCTGCAGAGACCGTCTACTGTCACACCACAGTGGGGATTTCTTTGACTTTTTGTCTCCCTGCTTTTAGTGAGCACTAAAAGTATTTGCTGTATCTGTACATTAAAGCTTTTTTTATCCTCCGTCACAGGATAAAGGCTTGGTTTGGATCTTAAGTATTGCTACTCACAGACAGGCTTCCGGCCATAAACAAGTTGTTGAAGCATGATTCCACTGCAAGCTTCTCAAGAATGACCGAGGGTGTAAATAGCACAACAGCATCCCCTATCTTATGGATATCTGTGCTAATGCATACTTAAGGGGATATAGGCATGCTTATGTGAGTCAAGCATATCTTGTTTTGATACTTGACCAGAATGACATTATCTTTTAATCTCAGGTCTCTGTGCAATATGTTCAGATTATTCAATTACACTAAATCCATGTCTTCCCCTTGATAAGGGCAAATATAATGGTGCATTGAGTGAGAGGGGGATACAGAGCAGGACTTTTGTATGCTTTGTTGTCGAGTTTGGAACTTAATGGAGGATTAACTAAATATGATTTGCAGTTTCTCCAGTTGTTGTTGCTTTAATGCAGAAGGGCGGCTGGTATGCATCTCTTCAGAGGTCATTTTCATGCAGTAAGCAGGACTTAGTGTGTGTCTGCACAGCTCTGACACAGATATTTTTAACATGTACACACAGCAATGCAATGAGTTTGATTGTCTACGTGGGTGTGTGCATGCTTATTGTGTTTTTGTTCACCAATATATCTTTTCTATAGTTCAATACAATACCACGAAATAAAACCCAGGATACTAAAACTTCAGCTATGGGAGAAAATTGAATCCATAGCTAGGACAGTCTGTTCTAGCTGGCAACACTGAGGTCATTATAAGTTACAAAGGCTTATACTTTGTTGTGTATGCAGGATGCTGTTGTCCTGAGACCACCTTTTATTCTGTTCACATTTCACTGTACCAGCAACTTCAGGGTAGCACAGTGGAATTCAGCTCATCTTTTCTTTGGTTTAGTTTGTGAAAATGCCCGGAGATGCAAAGCCCTCTTCAAAGTTAAAAAAGGGGGATTGGGGTCTTGTCGCAACTACTGGGATCATATTCCTCTCCAACAACATCTCCACACTTTCTATCCACAGGGCCAATGTCATAGTATCTCACAATGAATTATCAGCAGGATATCCAATCTCACTGGAAATCCAGTCTCACCGAAGCTACTTTCTACTTTTCTTTCAATAACCCCAACAATTTCTCAAATATGAGATTAAAGATGCAGATTTTAAAGTCTGATATTAGTCAAAGTCAATCAAAGTGATTCAACATTTTTTAAGCAAATCTCACATTTCTTTCCAGCATCGATTTTGTCCACTTCAGTGGCAACTAACTATACAGTCTATGGCTGTAACTAGCTAGGTACTTAAACTACCTTTTGCTCCATCAGCGTGTTAAAATTGGTGCAACTGGCTGTCTTTTTTATGTTTCCAACTCCAGTCATTTTAAAATGATAATCCTGTAAAAGGGGTTTTAAATACTGTAAATACATGGCGGCAATACACAATGGATGTATAAAGAGAGCTGGATACAGGAACAGCACCAGGCTTCGAAGCAAATTTGACATAGCTGCCAAACTGTGTAATTACAACGTCATGTGATGCACACTGGCCCAAAAAGACTTTTTTCCCATAGATTTACACTGTGAAAGAGACATAAATCAGTGAGTGTCACAACACCCACGAAATGGTTCGTTTCACTATCAGAATTTGATCCATTTGGTCCGATCAAATTTTGAAAGTTTAGAAGAGCCACACAATTTAATTGTTTTATCCCCATTCAAGTTAGCCAGAGGGCTAAACTGGAAGTTAGCCGTCTCAGCCAGCGGAAGTCTCTAGTGAGCATGCTCCATGCCATGGACACATGCGGCCCATAGAGCGTGCGCAGTATGTTTTCATCCAGGTAATTTCTTCACAGCAGGGAGTGGATTTTGGCTTAATGCACCACTGAGCAACCTTGATAGGAATGAACAGGGCCGCCTCCAATGCTGTATACAGTTCTCTTTACACATCAGTCACTCACTATGAAGATTTTTTTGCATATTTTTGATACATTTTGTGTACATAAAGACAAGATGAGCCCAAGGGAAAGTAGACTTTTTTTTTTAAACACCAATTTATCAACTGCAATGTGTTTCAACATCAGACTCCAACAAAGACACAATAAAAGAAAAGCCCATGTTTTGCACTTTCCTTTGTGCATAACGATTTGGATCTACATTGACTTGTGAACACTGAGCAACACACTGAAAATTCAGGATGCACTGCTGTACAATCATTGCACCTTCATTCAGACATCATTATCTCTACAGGAATTTAGAATAACCTGTGGAGAGGGAACTGCAGACACCAATTGTGAAATAACTATATCAGTGGCTGTGGTAGAAATATTTCTGCTGCTAATTTACATAATGAAGGTTTAAGAGTAAGATCCTTCCAAAATAGTCTGCGCACTAAAAGCACCGAATGAAAGAAAAAAGAAAACATGACATTGGAAAGCTGCTGTAACATTAATTTTACAGTATGTCTCATTTTGCTGTAATGCTGGTACACAGTTGAGTATTTTCAATAACCTCCATGCCTGTAGCTATTGTATGCATATCTGTCTACCTAACTCAGATCTTTGCTTCTCATCCAGGCTTGAAAGCAGTCTGCTTGAGGTGCTTCAGATGGATTTTGAGGTTGAAGAGCTGAGCAGTCCTCTTGACAGCCAGGTGATCATATGGAAGCTGGAGCTCCCGTCAGGATCCAAAAATGTTGCCAAGACCGAAGGAGCTATGAGGATCTATACCACTCAGAGAGACTTTGTTGGTTTGGCTCCACTTGTAATGGTGAGTCAACTGACAGCTTACACGTCACACCTAATCATTATTAAAACCAGCACCAATGTTACCGACAGCACCGTTTCCAATAATGACAACACTGCATCCGTTGGAGCGTTGGTGCATGAAAATATCATAAAATGCACTTTGCTCTGATCCATTCCTGTCTGGTTTGCATACACAGAAGGCTGGATATGCTTTGGATTGTTTAGTAAATGGGTTCTATTTTGAGAAGAGAGTGACCTTGTGTTGTTGACTGTCAGCTAGCTGATGTCTCTCTTCTGTGTTGTTCTGCTCTGTTCTGCCGTGTAATAATGTGGTCATCCTCTCCTCCCAACAGCTGCTTTATGTGCTTCTATTTTGGTGCTGCGCCTCTTTATCATGCTACCGCTATAATTAATCCATGATATAATATCCACCACTAAATACGGAACATTACACAGGCGTTTACACCATATTGAATCTGATTTATCTGTCACCTGGGCCAATGACCTCTTAGGATACCGTTGTTTGCAGGAATGATTGGTTTATATCCTGTCACATAATATACTCAGACTTTTTTTTTTTTTTTGTAGAAAAAGCCTTTTTGAGTAATTTATCAGCTTTTGTTTGCCCACATATTATTGAAGTAATATGTAATTTATACATTTGAAAAGTTTACAATAATTATATCATATCATACCTTCTTTAGTTACACTTATGGGCATATTTCACAGTGCTGTCTCCTGAATTTCCATCATAATGGTGCTGGAGTGCGTGAAGCCATGAGGATATGCTATCCTGATTTGTGAATTTGACATGGTTCATCTCTCTTGTGGATTAGAAGCTGACCTCAGGCTGAGGGCCAAACATGAGGAGATTTGATGGTTGGCTCGAAGGGACATTAGCGTTGACTGATCACTCTTAGCCTTGCTCTGTGAACTTCTACTAGTGCTGCTGCTCAATACTTCTATATAATGCTGAAAGCCTCCTTGACACAGGCCTCAGATCTGTGTTTTTTAACTACATTGTAATGACAGTAAAAGAAAAAAAATTATGTTGAGTTATTTCTGCCTCATTTAAACCAGTTTTACAGCCGAGGGACACGTATCCATCTGCTTCATTTTCATACTCTGAGTGGCCAAGTGTCTCTTTAAATTTGATTTAACTGATCCTTCACAGAACTTGACCCGGCTGTGCTCCACTGCTCTCATACTAATTCGCACACACATACACACATTATTCAATTATTTCAACTTCATTTAAAACAGTGTATTTTCACAGAAGAGGGACACATATCCATCTGCTTCAATTTCATGCTCTAAGTATCCATGGATGCACACATATGCACAGAGTGACAAAGAGATTTTTTACGACTACTTGTACTTCAATATAATAATAGTATTCAATATTAATTCATTTAAACAAAACCCCTCAACATAACATTGATACATGTACATGGAAACAGGAAAACCAATCTAATAATACACTGAGTATTAAAGAACAGGCTGTAATGTATATTTGTAGACGTTAATCTTAGTTTTTATGCACGGTTCTGGTTATTTGTCCATGTTTGAAGTGATAGGGAATCGCTCTGAGGGACAGGTCTGTGCAGAAAGCCTAAGATTAGCTCTCCCTTCCATGTGGTGCCCTGGTCTCATCCAGGTGACTCAGCCCCCCCTCCCACCCTGCCCCGGGCTTCCCAAAGGGGGAACAGCCTTCTTACCTCATCAGGACTGGTGGGTCACATGAGTCACCGAGTCACACTTCATCGCCCCCGTCTTCCCTACCTTCCTCCTCTACTTGCATCCCATAGTGTTAGCTATGGGATAGCTATCCTCCCCCAAAAACTTGTCTGGTCATTTCTCCCACATGAAAATATCCGCTGAATGTCTGAGATGTAAAATTAAACCGTTTGTTATTTGGATGTTATGACTGATTTTCCCGGCATCTCTGCAGGACACGGAGATCCTGAACACAGCTGTACTGACTGGAAAGAAGGTGGTGATGCCTGTGAGGACAGTCGCTGTGGAAGAAGATGGGGTAGTGACTGATGTATCTGACTACACAGACTGTGGCTCCACTGATGAGGATGTCCTAAAGGTAGGATTTACTCCTCATCCCCCTCCTCACATACTATACAGGGAACATCACTTCTAGTTTCTTTGGTTTCACACATTCCAAGTACAAAGGTTGTACTGTGATGTTAATGGAATCTTAAAGACTATTTCATTAAAGACACAATGGCAATGAAAAGTTAAAAGGTGAAATTGCTCTGAACTTGTTTTTATACTCACAAAGTATTTTCTTTATTCAGCCTTAATCACATTCAGTGCAGAAGTACTGTGTAAAAAATGTTCAATTACGAGTGGTTACCTGAGAACAACATAACTTTAGCAGCAATAAATTAAAAGAATGTGAGATGTTTGCCTGCTGTGACGATAATTGGCCAGAGGGCAAGGTTGGTTTCATATGTGATGGGAAGGACGGCAGTGGACAAATAAGTTGTACCAAAGTCACCTCTGTCTCTTTTCCACGCGATAAAACAAACTATTAGTTGGGCTCGACAACATTACCCATCAATCACGCTGACAATGAACAGCCACTGAGCTAAATCGCTCACCACAAATGACCTCACAGTCTACCGCTGTGCTCCCATCCCGTGACTTGTCCCTTTTATCCTGTGAACCTGAGCACGGCTGACTGCCAAAAGCCGGCTTTGTTTACTGATGAAATTGAAAGTCGGGCCCCTGGCCCCTGAGGTCAGGGGCTGTGAATGTATTTACTCAAGGGTAAAGTGGCGATGTAAACAAAGAATAAAGACATGCAGTGAACTCCAGCCCCTTAATACGTTTTTTGCTGGTCAAATATGTCCCAAAGCAGGTTTAGCAAACAACAGGAGCCACATGCATAAATGATGCGTACGCGCAAAAACCATTCATATGCCATTTCTCGCACATAAACTGGTATTTATAAAAGCAGAATGTGTGCACCTCACGCATTCTTCAGACCAGGCGTACACTTTTTTTCTAAGGCGATCTGAGGGTGATGTGATGAGGTGGAGACGGTGTGATTTATGAGCACTACAAACTAATCATTGATTACTTTTCTGAGATACCATTGCCGACGATGACGTCTGTTCTGGCTGTTGGACAACCTCCCCAGTGCAACACTGTCAGTGAAACTGCAGTTCTTCTTCCCTGTTTGTTTCATTGACAAGTGTGCAGTCTGTTGAAGCAGGCGGCCAATTGATATGAAAACGGCTGGCTAAGGGCGTGTCATCATCCATTTATGGCTATTAATGGAAGTGGAAATGAGGCTTGTGCACATGCACCCAGTTCCTACATGACTGAGATTTATAAAACAGAATCATGCATACGCATGGCTTTATAAATCTGACGAAAAGAATGTGTGTGCATATTTCTGTCTTTGTCCGTACAGTTTTAGTCATGAGCCTACACAGTTTTCTGGCCCCAGATGTCTCAGTTAATAGATAAATGTAGTGTTTTGTTCAGATGGGATTCACAGTACAGTATATACAGTAAGTGCACATGTATTAAGTGCAGATGGGTGTCAGTTCTAAGAAAAGCAGGATTATGTGAAGATGTCAAGAGGCCGGATGTGGACTAAATCATTCTTTTCACCCCGTAATGTAGCCGTCTTTGCTGTTGTTCTAAGCTTACTGTCGCTCTCAGTGTATTTGCTGACCAGATAGCAGCTTCAGTCACAAATATTCCCTTTAATCTTCTTAGTCTAACAGCTTGACTCAGATATCTTTTCTCTTCTGGTGTGCCTGAAGAGTATCAAATCTGCTTGTGATAGATGGGAAGGATTTATCTAGAATGGGCAGCTCATGTGACAAAACAAAGCAAAACAAAGTCTAATCTGCCGTGATGGAAAGGTTTTTCCAATGTGCATAAATGATGGAGAGACTTAAAATGTGCACAGGCATGCTGTTTGTCAGTTCAGCATTGAAGGATTGACACTTGAATACTTCAAAAACGGGACATATTGCGTATAGATGTCTACTTGGTTGATTAATCAGGACGTTTTGGTGTGGCACAGCAATTTGAATAACTTGATTAAGTGATTTATATCGAGCCTCAACTCAGTGTAACACTTGAACTTAATTTGCCCCTTTGCAATAGATAAATTCCTTCTGCATACTCATTATAATTCTTATGGAACTTGTTTTATTTGCAAAGGAAAATACAGCCACAACTGGCAATGAAGTCTGCATTTCAGCATTTTAAAATTTCTGTCTGTCTTTAATACTCTACCCACTGATCAAAGTGAAATCCAATTTTAAATAAATATCTATTTTGACACCAAAAACACAGGGATATTCTTGGCTACAGAATGAGATTTGTGACTAAGAAGAGTGGGTGGATGGCACATTAAAATGGCATTCCCTTTTAACTGATGCTTCAAAATATCATTTGAACATTGCTCATGGAAGTTCAATGTAAGCATGGAGCTCTTGGAAGACATTCTCTTTAAAAAAAGAAGAAATGAGCAAAGTGTCTTAGATCATGGATGACTGGTTGACTGCCTCCACACTGAATTAAAATCTGAGAACTCTGCTCTTGTCTATTGTTCCATGCTTGCATTAGAAATTTTCCATAACAACTGTTCAAGGGTTCCAGTGCCACATATTGTAAATCTGCTTTTGGAAATGAAGCATAAGATTATTCGTAGAGAAGAGGTCAGTGCATCACAGTTAGCTGCAAGGATGACACATTGTGATGTGGTTTATCAAAAGCTTAAGCTCTGGTCACGGGTGCAGGATGACTGACGCTCAAATGCAATGATGACACAAGATCCTCTCAAAAATAGCATGTCCCTGTGACAGCACATCCTCTAGTTAACTGCTGAGTTGACGCAAATAAGAGCGGGAATCTGTTTGCCATTTGTATTCCTCCTTAGGCTATCTGTCAAAGTCACATTTTTTTCCCAGTCCCCTGTGCACTTTAAGGGGCTGGTGACTGAATTTCAATGCTGTGTTAATTATCCAATTTGTTTAAAGCAGTGGCTGTTGAGAGGAACAATGAAACCTCCTGACTCACGTCTCAAAATGTCCATGAGATCTTTCAGCAGTCGCCTAAACTTTCCAAGGTCACCTTTGAAATTACAGTGTAATGAATGCACTTGGCTGTGAAGGACTGATGTTCAACTCTGCACCACATGATATTTTGATTTACATAAAATTGCAATGCTGCCTCTTCGTAAAGCTTCGGACCGGTGATCATCGCAGTAGTTTATTACAGCCAGCTGACATTACTATGGTAACACATGCAGTGTAAAACTGCTGCAAGGCCATTTGTTGTTGTAAAAATGGCCTATTTGTTAAAATAGTGACTTTTATGAGAATATTTGATCATTTTTTGTCATTGCATAGACGAGTAACATCTCCTTCACTGACAATAATCTCATTCTGACTTTGATATAGACTGTTTACACAGGCGCACTTACATAAACTCTTTGATATTTTCAGGGAAATTAAAATGATAAGACATTCACATTCTGATTTATTGTTATTCTCTTTATTTCCTCCTATCCAGGTGTCTGACAGGTGCGACTATGTTTTCTTAAATGGCAAGGAGACAAAAGGCAAAGTGAAGATGATGGTGAACTTCACCTACAGCTACCTGAGTGCTCAGCTTGAACTGAACGTGTGGATGCCCCAACTCCCCCTCCAGATTGAAGTGTCAGACACGGAGCTGAGCCAGATCAAAAGCTGGAGGGTGCCTATACTAACCTCCAAAAGGTGGGACACCCAAATAAACCATTTGTTTAAAATAAAAACCCTCCTTATGTGGTTTACAGATGGGATTCTGAGAAGCATCCTTTAGCCCGTACAAATCCAAATTATATCTCTCCAAGGGTTTAGGGTTTTGATGCCATTACATAATGTACTGCAATATCTCAATGTGATCCAATCAAACAAAGAGACAGGGTTGAGTGATTGGAGTATAGCAGGTCAAAGCATTTACCGGGTGACAGGTGTGACCTGCATGTGTGTTTTTCTGCTCATGTCCCAGACCTGGCTGGAACAGTGAAGAAGATGACAGGAAGGGGAAGGGCTGCATGCTGCAGTTTCAGCACGCCTTGGTGCGGGTTCTAACACACTTTGTGGCCGAGCAAGCGGACCCTCGGGACCCAAAAGTCTATTTCCTGGGCTCTGATTGGCAGGTGGATGTCACAAGGCTGGTTCGATACTTTATGAAGGTGGAAGACCCCCGGGTGGCAAGGCTACAGGCAGGAAGGGTGCTATCAGGACGAGACCTTGGGAGCACCACCATCCAGGTAACCAAACTAAATTACTGTTTTGTTTAACCTTTGCCCCAGTAGTTGTGATCATTCAGTACCTTGCTAAGATGGCAAGAAGCAGCTAGTTAGAGACTGGACTGTAAGGGATGGTTTCCTCTTTGAGTAGTTTGATTTAGAACCTAAAACTGACAAGAGATACAATTTGAGGCACCCCAGTTAATTTATTGTTTCTGATATTGTTCTGTGACAGGTGTTTTCTCCACTGTCTGACACAATCTTGGCTAAGACGACTATCAAAGTCGTGGATGACAAAGTGACCATCACAGAGTTGGGGGTTCAGCTCGTTACGGGCCTCTCCATGACCCTGCAGCTTAGTACAGGAAGCAACAGAGCCATTCTGGCAACCACAACCACACAGGAGGTTCTGCAGAGCCCCAAACAGGTAACAATCTTAATCTACTGACATGTCCCAAATATAAATTTAATGTTCAAAACTTAATTACAATTTCTTCTATTTCCTGTCCCATCAGGAAGCTCTGGTCAGTGCCTGGGTCCAGTTCAGTGACGGCAACCAGACGCCACTTGATATTTATGATCCGGCATATTACCGTGTGACAGTGACATCTCTGGATCCGGGGGTGGTGTCAGTGCAGGGCACACCTCCAACTGTGGTGGCAGAGGGAGAGGGAGAGGGAGTTTTGGTCAGAGTAGAGATGTCCATCTGTGAGGCCTGCCAGAAGTCCAAACGCAAAAGCACTGTGGCTGTGGGCAATGGCAGCCTCAAGGTCAAGTTTCAGACGAACAGCCGACGCTCAGACAGCAGTACCAGCAGTATCGACAGCAGCACTGTTAGCAGCACTGGAGGCAACAAGGACAACGGCAGTGACTACGGGAATGACGGGGAAGAGGTGGATAGCCAGAGGAAGCCATCCCAGGATACCCCACCGCGTAGCTCAACCTCAGGGAGAGAGGACAGTGCCATGCAGAAGATCACAACCACAATCAAATCTACAGAACGAACCTTCATAACCAGCGGCAGCCTCGGGGGAGTGGGTAAGACAAGCAATTCTGGAAATCCCAGCAGTCCTACCAGCGTGGTCAATATCAGTATGATGAGCAGCCCGAGTGACAGCAACAGAGTATACGGCTCTGATAATATGATAGTGGAGGATATGAGCAGCGTTAGCTTCACGAGTACTGTGAAAGCCCCTGGTAACCTGGTAAACTACAACAACTTCCCCACCAAGGTTGAGGTGCCTGGACAGGAGACAGCAGAGATAGAGATTGGTGGTGAGGAAATGTTGGCCAACAGACCCCTCACGGACTTAGAGATTGGCATGTATGCTCTGTTGGGGGTCTTCTGCCTGGCTATCCTCGTGTTTTTAGTAAACTGTATCTCATATGTTGTTAAGTTCAGACATAAGAAGCCTCCCTCTCATGGCCAGGAGCCCACAGGGCACAGGCATGATTGGGTGTGGCTAGGCACAGATGCTGAGCTGGTGATGAGCGTGCCAGGAAGCCCTGTCCAGCAAGACTCCCAGACTACAACCACTGTGATTGACATTGGGCCTGATAAAACTGCCTCTCTGTCCAGAAGGCCAAGTTGCCTGGCCTCTGTTACAGACTCTCCCCTCAGCTGCGTGGGGTCCCTTAGGAGCAAAACTATGCACACCGAGTCCCTCCACTCGCCCACCAGTAAGAGAAAGAGAGTCCAGTTCACCACCTTTTCCACACTGGAACGCCAGCATTCACCACATCTCCCTTCCAGGGAGAATGGCCATGGCATCCACTGGGTTGGGAAAGAGGACAGTTGTGAGGAGGAACCCCAAGTGCCCATCACAGAGCCTGGGGACCAGTTATAATACAGAACCTGATCAGACCTCACATTACAGTAAATGTGGCTTTGATCACCTCAATGCCTTTGTTAACTCCAATAACTGTCAAGAATATGTGATTTTCAAAATCACCCTCCTCCACATTTCATTACCTATCAAGGCCTTTTACATGTAAATGTACTGTATATTATTGTTAATACTGGAGAGTGAACATGTGTGGAAATGTTTCAGATGGTTGATCAGATGGACTCTTCTTTACACAACATTTAAAGCCACCAAATGCTAATGCTGCATGTGGATATTTCTCTAAATTTTTGCACTCACATGCTGGTATATACAGTATAAGATACACTTTTAAAGGTGCAGAGTGTAGAATTTAGAGGCATCTAGCGGAACGGACTTGACAGATATGTAATACAATATTCATAAATATGTTTTAATTAGCGTATAATCACCTGAAAATAAGAATCATTGTGTTTACTTTAGAATGAGCCTTTTATATCTACATAGGGAGCGGGTCCTCTTCCACGGAGCCCATCATGTTGCACCACCATGTTTCTACAGTAGCCCAGGACAGACAAACCAAACACTGGCTTTAGAGAGGGCCTTTCGCATTTTTGGTGAATTTTGCAGCCACCGTAGGTTCTTCTACATGCTTGGAAGGCGAGGGGCAGGGGTATACAGTTAGTTACAGTCTGCAACCTCACTGCTAGATGCCACTAAATCCTACACACTGGTCCTTTTAAGTATCCAAAAATACATATTACAGTATTACAATTTCCAGTTGTAATACAGAAAATTTGACAGATGTGGGTTTGACCAAAATGTAGCTTTAATTAAAGATGATAATAACCAGAATGTATGTTTTTCTATTATGCAATATCCAAGACCTTTTCTTTGTAAATTCAAGTTGGTCTTATTGGGTTCAAACCCCAAAGCGGTAGAACCCTATTGTTTTTGTTCTGATTATTATTGTTTTCTCCACTGAAAGTGTCTGAGGCTCAGCAATCATAAATTCAAAACCAACCAAATTTGGTAGGTGGGTTCCTATGGCCCCCCACTACTCAGGCACCAATAATCACCTATGTCAGTCAGATGGTGGTGCTATAACAACAAAGTTTACATTCTTTTTTTCCTGGATTCTTTGGGTTGCGGCCAATCTATCCATATAAGCCACGCACATTTGTGCCTGGATAGATTTGTCCAAATCTGTTTTTTCAAAACTCCTCCTACAATTTTTGAGAAATCGTCACCAAATTTGGCATACTGCCTTCGGGGACTGAGATGGACAATTCCACTATAAATGAGCAATATCAGTCAAAAAACAAGGCTACCATTGCACTTGCAAGGGGCGAGGTTTAGCAGGAAATTGGCCATAAGTGTTCATTGAGCACACCGGGGGCACCACAAATGCAAAAAGTTTGTATCTCATAATTGGCTGCATGGGTTCAAATGAAATTCAGTTTGCACGATTTTGGGTCATGACTTGATGCATGAGTCGATGCATAAAATTTCGTAATGATTGATTAAAGTGGGCGTGGCTTATTACAACAAATCTAAATTTTGAAACATTTAACATTCCAAAAAAACAAAACAAAACACTCGTATGTCCTACAGAGCTGATATTTTTCAGCACATCCACTTATATGTGACAAAGTTTGCCTCACTGCATCCTATGGTCAATTCAGAAGTCCATCACTCTATATCATTCAAAATATGCAAAATCAATTAACATCTATATCTCCACAAGTCTTCATTCAAATGGTACCAAAACTGACACAGACATTCTCTAGATGGTAGATATCAAGTGTTTCAAATGGTGTTCAGATCGGTTAAACGGTGAGTCCACAGTGATAGTCAATATCTTTCTGTAATTTGTACTGTTTGCACATTTTCTTTTTTGCTCAGTGTTGGATCAAATGTCACCAAAATATTTGACAATACACCCAAAACCAGCAGAATGGTGTGTGATTTTTTTCAGAATTTTCTCACCAACATTTTGACTGCAGTAAGCATTTTAAGTTTAAACAGACAAAAATACCCCAGTCTGGCATATGTGATGTCATTGCCTCACGTTGTAAGAAGGTGTGTGGGAATCACATCTTCCTAGTGGCACAGTCAATAAGTCATCTTCTCTTGGGATACAAAGGTCAAGGGTTTGAGTCCCAGGGTGTCCAATTCAAACTTGCCAACTATGTGGCAATTTATGCATGTGGCATATTTTCAAATTCTTCTGAAGGTCATATTAAGTCGAAAACTGCCTTTTGTACTTATTCATTAGATTTTTTTAAAATCAATCCTCTATCTAATCTGATTTGGTTAATCCAATAATAATTATGGGCAAATACTATATTCATACATCAAAGTGGAAAGGCTCCAAACCCTCATATGCTTTGTTTATGATGGATTTTGAATCCCTAAAAGGTATTACAAATAAATTAAATTTGTTGAATATAGAATTTTCTTCCTGCATACATTGTAAAGATGAAACATGTGTGTGACTGGTCTCACTGCTTCTTTAAACAGAATCCAACTAGCTGAAGTGACTTTGCTCGGCTTTGTGAAGCCTGAAACCTGCTTGTTGCTGCTCTTGGCTTTAATTTTGGCTGATTAAGCTGCTTCCTACCATTGAGCGCAAAAAAGCTCAAACCCGAAAATTGCTGCTTGCGTCTATATTTTTCTTTAGATTTCTTTTTCATTAAATAGACCATCATCTTGAATATTGCCTTTCACTTGATTTCCTATCATATTTAACCATCAGTTTTTTGAAGAGCCATATGATGATAAAAGTATGCAAGTATGAAAAGACAACATTTATTATTAAGGAAGTGTTTCAATTCCTATGTGAGATACTTTGTTTCTGTAAAAAATGAAAATTGTCCAAACCCTTACTATTTACACTCCATTTATGTTGCCCCATATACTGGATGTTTTCGACATAATAAGTAGAAATAAAATATTGGCACATTCACTAGTTATTTCAGATTTGCTCTTAACTACACATCTACATTTTGTATATTACAGTATTTGTATATTTTTACAGTTGCGTCAAAAATGTGGCACACATGCACAACATTTGAGAGAACGGTCAAGTTTTTCTAACCAGCCCATGCCCCAGCATGTTGCCAAAATCAACCTTTGTGACAGCAAATTACAAGAACCTTTTGTGACCCTATACCCTTTAAATAAATTGAGTTTTTGCTCGGCCCTTGAATGTGTGCAACTCAACCGTTGCACTTCATCAAAAATGAATGTGGTAGCATACAGAGTGGGAAAAGGAGATGTATTTTTAGCTGTTTTTGACAAAGGAAGATTAGGTGAGCTTGCAATGCATTTGGGGGAAATCAAGATTTAATGGCACTTTAAGAATTTTAGAATGACAAACAGCCATTTTTTGTCTGATAATTTTATACTCGCCATACATTTTCAGTTCACCAACCAGTCAAAAATAACCAGTGGAGTTGTTCTCCTTTTTTATTGTGCACAATGAAGAAACCATGTTTTTTCTATATTTGAACAATAAATAACAATACATAATAGATTTCAAATACAGTACATAAAATATATTAATATGACAAGCATTTTTCTGTTTTATTGCATCCTAATCATCCCTCGTCTTTATATCAAAGTGCACTGCAAGCATAATTTCAATCTGGCAAGCTAAATACACGGGTGTAATTCCCAGTTCTCTGAAATACCTGGTTGCTGAAATACCTGAGAAAGTATACAGAGTGAAGTTGAATGCTGTGATCTTAGGCTCAGTGCAGAGTGTCCACCAGCCTCTGGTAGGTTTCTCTCTCCTGTTTCAGACTGTGATGCTCTTCCACATAGAGTTTTCCATTCCTCACCACTCTCTCTCTCAGCTCATGATCTGACAACAGCCTCCGAGACTGATGCACAAATTCCTGGCAGGGATAAAAGCAAAACGAGTCTTACTCACTGCCAAATGCCACTTAAAGCTTGCCATTGAAGTTGCTCGAAGATATGTTTTTTAAAGCATAAAAGATATTCCAAGGCATGAGAACAGAACTCAGATAAAAGCCTGTGCACTGATTAGTAAATACTTCAAAAGTGTCTGTACATTGCCAAAGGATGGAGATATTTGTGGCTCCAGATCCAAATACGGCAGTCCAATAGACCTTTTCAGGCTATCCTAATAGCTGCCACCTCTCATTTGCTTATGAACAAAGGAAAAAAAAAAACCCTACTGTAGTTAAATAATACTACCCCGCCAGCTGTCACAGGGATGAGGGGAGGGGAAGATGAGGATAAAAATTAGACAATTAAAAAATGAGTAATGGTGCCATCGTTGAGTGATTGAGATGTGGTGTATCCACCCAGTATCCTCAATGCTAGTGGCTCATCTGCTAGCCCAGCAGACTCAGTAAGGGCTCCAACAAAATGAAGTAAAAGTGCCTTCAAGTGTTCCTGCAAAATGATAGCCAACATCTATTGCAGCAGGGAGCCAATGGGCACACAAACCTTTAGCCGCTGCCAGTCAGCAGGCCACTTCACTTTACTTCACTTCATTCAAGTGATGTGATTATGTCTGGAGAGGCTCTTGGTAGGGAGACAGCTCTTCTGTATGGCCATATGAGAGCTATAAATCCTCAGCAACAGGATTAAAGCTCAACTTATGAGCAGCATGCTTATAATCACTTCACTGTTACCACAAATTACAGAGCCAGACAGGGAAGGCCATTTTTCTCTTTAAATCTTTAAAGTACTTGTATGTTTGTTTCTTTTGACACATTTTTTGATTTCTATACTCCCTGTGTAATTACTTTGACAGTGTTTCTGGTTCTTAAAGTAAAGTTCAATCAAAAGTACGAGGAGTTTAAAACATGGAAAAAAAAAAAAGTTGAGTGCGATCCACTGCAACAAAAGTTCTGGCTCAAACACTAGCACTCGCTGCCCATCAGTACTGGCTGATGCCGGTGTTTATCCGGCCCAAGTCACTGCAACCATCTGTGAGAGTTTCCTCCTGGCAGCTCAGCTGAGCACACGTGACCCCCCTGGAGAGGACTTATCTCCCTTCTTTTCAACAACATCACGCTATAGCAGTGTCTTCAGCCATGCTATAGCCCTCTGTCAACCGGCCTTAACATTTGCTTCAGATCTCATTAAATATCAGACTGAATAGTTTTGGTGGTGGCTCCCCATTTTGCACTTTCCTGTCTGCTGCTATGTGTTGCATCACTATGTGGTAATGTGGGATCTTTGCTTTGTCCCTGAAGGCTTGCACTTTCTGATTCTAATCTAAGCACTTGAGGGAAACATCAGCTCCTTTTGTTACATTTTACCTGCTTAGATTGGACTAATGATAAGAATTTAAAGTACAAAGTTTAACAAAATGGTGAAAGAAGAGTTTTCATTAGTTAAAGCTGACTGACTGAGATAAATCTATGCAACAGAAGGGAAATACACATCTTCAGCTGTCCACAGACAGGGCTCACACGCTACTTATAAGCAGTAAGTATCGGTCAGTTCAGGTGACAGGAGTAGCTGTTGGCTGTCTGCAGCAACATCTATACAGTATATCCTCTCTGTAGTCCATCAACTCAGTCAATGTAAAAGCTTAACAGGGCTTAACGCATGTGGTGACCTGGTCAGTATTTGACACTATATACCTGAGGAGAAGAGTATAGCACACCAGTGACCTCATGCTGAACCACAGCTGCATTTCCTGGAATGTCCCTGGCCACTACGGGTATCCCAAGATCCATGGCCTGTTGGGAGCAGAGAGAATTCAAGTGACAGACTAAGATTCACAAAGTCACAGAGAAAAGTTACTCACTCACAGACTCATTCATTCTAAAAAAAAAAAGGCACCTAAGCACCTTTGAAACTGTAGAGCTCGGCTTTTCTGCTCTTCGGTGCCATAGTTCACTTACAGAATTAACAATCTCTATCAGCTAATACCTTCGGCAGGTTGTTGAATGAAACATGCTAACATACTAATCAGACCTTAAGCCTACTGTGGATTGCCTGAAGTGGTTAGATAATATTGTAGCTGAGCAAGAAACAGCAAGACAAAGACTCCTTTAAATATTCACATGGTTTAAAAATGTTCAAGAGGTTGGATGGCAAATTCTGAGCGTATTCTTTGATGAATCAAACTCTCATTACCAAACTTAGTCTGCAACACAAGCCATGAGCTATAAAAAGATAAAGTTGTGTTTGGCAGTTGAATTGTTGAAGTCAAGACTCTGTCGTCCAATAACCCACGAGCCTTGAAGATGTTTACCTCCAAGATGGCTGCTGACATGCCCTCTGAGATGGAACTGTTGACCAGAGCAAAGCACCTTTTCATGGCAGCATGAAGCTCCTGTTGGCTCCTCTCTTGGGCCAAGAAGACCCCTGCTGTTCTGCAAAAGCAGTGGCAAAGCTTAGTTCTGCGTGACTCAGGGCTCACAAAGGCGTGAATGATGCTAAACAGCAGTGACAAGCTCAGAAGAGGAAACATGGCTGCACTATGTGTGACATGCACTGAGAGTCCAGGTAAAGTCCTAACCAGAGAGGGCAGCTTCCTGCTGCAAAGATCTTTGTTGTGGTGAAGGCCTTTGGTGAAACACTGAAAGATCAGCCAAGACTTCAAAGTGGGAGGACAGTAAAAATAAAAAAAATAAATAAAAAAAAGAACTTGGCGCTCTCTGCAGAATTGCATTCTGTTCACATTATGTTATGATAAATGTAAGCTACATTTGTTAAGGTACTTTTTGTGCCACATGGGATAAATAGAAGGATAAGCAGTCTACAAATTTCCCACAGGAGCAAAGTCTTGGAAACTAGACTGTCAAATCTTAAGTTTGCTTTTATTAGATGTATAACTGATACAGAAAGAAAACTAGACAAAACAAAACAGAGAGCTTACCTCTTCACAACAGCTTCAACCTCAGCTGTAAGCACAGGATCCATCTGAGAAAGACAGATTACAAAGACAAGTAAAACCCCCTTTTCTGACTGTCAAAAGCTTTGTTTTCATCAAGGATGCCGGGAGGATAAAATAAACAATGACACAATTAATAATTTCTATCATGAGCAAATAATTTTCTGAAAATCCTGTATTTTCAGAGATTGGGGTCAGGGTGGGGTGGGTGGCCAATCTGATTAATTGCAATGTGGGATTTGCGTGCATTAGCCTGCCCGCAGAAAAGTCAAAGCATAGCAATTTAGGTCAAAGATGCTGCCAAGCAAGCTGCTACTTTTTCTCTTTCATAACAGAGCTCATCGCATTTCTAAATCGAATCTGCTTTACAGCACGTGTGCATTAAAATCAAAGAATCAAAAGTGAGAAACATTTTTGTCTCCTGGTGTAATCTGGGATTTAGTAGATATTGTAGAACCAGCGGTGGATGGATCACGCGCCACGATAAAGGCTGTATTAACAAACACAAATTATTTAAGCCCATATTCTGCTCAGTATCATGGTGAATTCGCAGAAACGGACGGGAAGGACTTGACCAGTGAGAAGATGAAGGCAGGCGCTACATTAAGAACACCCTGTTTTAACTTCAGTGCTTTTGATCATCCAACTGAATGTGTCATGCCTATTTCTATTTTATGCTAGTGGTTTTATTATCTTGTCTTCTGACAGATATCTTCTTGTTTTTACACAGCAAAGAAAATATCTAACATTACATTTTCACAATAATCGTTAGATCTATTTCATTCCGTAATAACACAAAGTAGGCTGTGCATTGTGGTGCTTGCTAAAGCCCAGTTGCGGAGGAGTGAGATGTGTCATCGCTGACAAACTGACCTGAATTTTCCTTGTAATGACAGATGCTGTGCAGCCAGAGCGCTTATTACTTGAATGAAGTAGCTGTGGATTTACAATACGTCATGACAGCTTGAGCAAGGCATGTCTCATTTGTATTTTTAGATTTCACTCTTACTTAATTAAATGTATTCAACAATGTTTGTGTTCAATTAACTGTGGAATCCTACAGTTATCGAGGGGAAACCTGACGGTCAAACAAATACATGTTTATTATAATAATAATAATGTATGGCTTTTCATTTCTCAGACAAACAAACAAACAAACACACACACACACACACACTTTCGCTGTGATGACTCGCGCGTCTCTGCTTCTACTGAACCATTTCATCAAACGACAACAAAGCAAAGCCGAACAAGAAGCAGCAGTAAGTATGTAAGTAAGTATGAGCCCCTGGCCACGTCTAATTGAGTTGTTTCTGAGCAAAACTAAAGCAGAACATACCTTTTGCCTGACACCACTGTTTGAAAGAAAGAACAGACGCTATACTGTACATTGATGTCATATCAAAGCACGACAGTGGGACGATGAAGACAAACACAGAGAAATCAATGAGTGAGAGACTGGAAATGAAATGGGGGGAAAAATAGAACAGTTGTAAGAGCACTGAGATGACTGCTGCTGGCTGGGATGAACTACACAGATAGAAATTCAGAACCCTCACATAAAAGTGCAATCAGTTTAAAAAAAAAAACAGTAAATGTATGAGAACTCCCTCCACTGATTTGATTGTCTGTCTGGCTGACTGGTTGATTTATGAATATCATAAATCATGGCAGTTCAATTTTTAAAAAGTTTTTTTTTCCCAATTATTTGACTTGCTTGACATGAGTTCACATAGCCTGTATATATGTAGTTTTGTTTTCATGAATGATGTACAGGACAGAAGCATGATGATGTGTGACAGGGCTACAAACGGCTTTAGCTTTCATATAAACCAGCACATGTCCAGATACAGAGCCATCCATGTGCATTAAAAATGACACTGCTTTACACAGGTCACCGGTCAGTCAAGTGCTAATCTGAAGTAGATAATGCATCACTATATCAAACAGACTTTCAGTTCGACACAAAGTGACATAGGGACCACCGCTACTGCAGCTGTCCCTCGTCCTGTTTGCAGATGATCACCATTTCCTCTTAGTGCTGGCTGTAATTCCAGCTAAACAGCTAAAGCTGGTATCTCTGCTACATCCAATTAGAGGCTGCCTGAATTCCCATGGCAGGTTTCTAGGTAGTTTCAACAGCACAGAGAGCCATGGTGTACAGGGAGACACATACATATCACATATGAAAAAAAAAAACAACCTTGACTTATAATGACTGTGTGCTTACCTTTGGCCCAATAATAACCAACACATTCTGGGGATTCTCGTTATGCCACTCTGCAAACAGCAGTGCAAACAAAACCACAACAGTTTAAGGAAAAAGACCAACAGCAGCAGCTTTCTCACAAGCTGTTTTCAATAGAATTCTGCTACACTTACTTGAAGTACCATGTGGTTTTTAAGCATGTGGCTCTAACTAAGAAATGTCATATGAAAATCCACACGTCTTGTTCTCCTATCTGAATGAAACAAGTAATTTTTTAATGGACAATTTGACACCCTCTAGTGCTGTCTTATTACCATAACTGTGTGCTGTCAATGAGAGAGTCACATAAAATAAGAGGATTTAATAAAAACCTCACTGACTTGCCTAATCAGTGGTAATTCTCACTGATTTATATAATATGACTATCACTATGGGAAGCCACAAAGGAAACACTCATAACAAGATAAAATATCTCTGTAGGGCACACATGAGCTGTCAGAAGAATCTTGTTGCACTTACACATAAATTTTCAATTAGCTGAAACCCAACCACAGAGATCTAACATCGTGCCTAATTTATGAGGGCATTGCCATTGTTTCTACCACATGCTACGACAGAAATACAGTCAGAAAAGGCTTTGTAATTCAGTTCATTTTAAAAACAGATTGAAACCATGCCAAAAACACCTACTTCCTTTAGCAGGCCTAAATTTGTTGCAAGTGCCTGTTCTATGTTTTTTGTTACTTGTGTAAAACGGATGGTCTACATCAGGAAATGCATGGTATACCTGAAAACACCTCCACCAGATAGAGGGGGTCCTTGACTCTTCTGAGGCCACAGACCAACAGGAAGACATGCAGCTGATCCACACGCTCTCTGCTTACACCTGGAGAGAAGCCAGACAAACAGAGAGACGGCGCCACAATATCAAAACACTGCATAATGAACATCCCAAGTACATCAGCAGATAATGAAAGCAATACATCACCCAAGGTCATGAGGAAAATAAGACAGCAGTGACTAATGTGCTCACACAATTCTCTGATCAGAGTTGTAATGCTCAGCGGGGAAATTGTCGGCTGAAAACATTAGAAGGTTGCTGCTTAATCAGTGTGTAATATGGCGTCATAACTACAGAGCCAGAGCGTTTGGGGTGACAATTTGCTCGCTGAACAGCCCTAGATTGAAATTAGCTAACCCAACATCATGCTAACAACATCAATCGTTTTGAGAACCTTGTATTAATTGAGAGGCAGCGCTACTAAATCGGCTCTTTTCCCCAGATCATCCAACTTTCGGGTTCAATCCAGAGATTAGTTAGAAACTGGCGGGCATACAACTGTGCACGATGCCAACGACTACTCTACTGCACCTGACCTTCAAAAAGCAACAGATAAAAGTCCTAACCCTAATAACACAACCCTGCACTATAATGATAGCAACACGCACAGCAGACTGCCAGCCTCAGGCTTCTCACTGATAAACAGACCCTGAACCTTATATAGATAATTACACTGTACTTCCTCTATATTTATATTAGAGGTGGACTGGAATTAACTTCACAGCTGCCTTATGTACAGGGGAATACATAAGGGAGACTACTTTGTATTTATAGGGTGCCAGACACAATCCATTATTCCCATGGGCCCCTCAGCAAAGAGGAGTAACTAAAATGTAAACTTGCACCAAAATGTATATTAACAAGACTAAGAGTCTACAGCCATACCAGCTTTTTTTTTGGTAGCTTTCATATTTAGTCAGAAACTAAAGTAATGAACAAATTAAAATTTTGACCTGATGATTGCACTAGATGAAAAGTTGAGGATTCACTAAAATGTCTGAATTTCATTAAATGCATCCAATAGCTGTGGGGATATTTCACTCAAAACCAAAAATGTTCATTTCACTTTGGAGTTAGAGGAAAAGCTGGGGGATTCATTCTCTGAATGTCTGTACAAAATTTCATGGCATTCCATCCAACAATTGTTGAGATATTTCTGTCTGGACCAAAGTGATGGACCAGTCGACCGTCAACGCCATCCCTAGAGCCAAGCCTCCAGCACAGCTTAAAACAAGAGGTACAACCTTCTCTGTATAAAGAAAGGTTAAATAAATAACCTAATTTAAAGAGAACAGTTAGACATTACATTAATTTAAAAGTCATTATGTCCAATTCTTCTCAGTGCCTGAGAATACAGTCTCAGTTTTATTTGGACTTCAAACAAGTTTGGTATAAGTCCGCTGGCTCAAAAGAAGAACATTCATTTATACCAACACAAGCAGATATTGTAACATTACAGAGTTACCCTCAGTGTCAGAAAATTAATTTTCAGAACCCTGACCTTTTATGCTTGACAATAACCCAAAAGTATAAATCATAAAATGTTGAGATGGGAATGTTAGTAATGGATATGCTGGCAAAGCAGTGTTGAATCAAAAATGTGAGCGAAGTACAAAAAAAAAAAAGAAGCTCAGAGTAAAACTACTTTGTATCTGTGACAAACTGAGAAACAAATCATTTCGAAAACAATACCACAGACAGACACAAGCACGTGCTTAAAGCACACTGACAGTCAAGTGAAATCCCCTGCTGCCAGATAAGTCCAGATCAGGAGGCTGAGGCAGCTCTTTTAATGCTATTAAAGAGCATCTTAAAATGACAGCGTGGAGTCTGGGCATTGACCCTGATCCTAGGAGCCGAATGTCAAAAAAGCTCTTCATCTGCTGGATCTATCGAACTTCCTTGCATTGATTTGTAGGATGAGAAAGCACATCAGCTAAAGGTAAACACCCATGTCACTACCTCAGAACAAGATGCAGGAAAAATAATTGAGGAGAGCCGGAATCATACCAGCGCGCAGACCTGTCAAAATGAGCGAGAAATTCAAAGAAATAAAAAAAAAAAACTCTTTGGATCTAAGACACAATTCATCTTTCCTCAGGGGAGAAAAACAAATTGTACAAATCATCTGTTGTGCCAGCAGCAATCTTTCCCCTCACTCTCTTTGCAGTGAGTTCTATGCAAAAAAACATTTTTGTTCGTTTGCCTTTGATTTCAGAAGGGCATTCTGAACAATCCCCTTATGCTTTAATCAGTATGTGCACTTGCGTGTGTGTGTGTGTGTGCGTGTGTGTGCATGCATGAATGTAGGGGGGAACACATATCTATCTGAACAGCTCCTATTAATCTCACTCACTGTTCTCTCCATCAGAGCATAGAGTCTGCAGGGAAAGGACAAAATAATGACAACACCATAAGCCTTTTTATGGAGGACATTTTGACATGTCGCAGTAGGAAAAGCTGTGTAATTAATACAAATAATGATGGCTGAATTCCATTTAGCTGCTTTGGTTTCTTCTGGCATGGTGCACTGTCACAGCTTACTGCAGCACTTGAATAGAACGGGGTAATTGTTAATGTAATTATTACAACCTGTGCTCAGGACAGTAAACAAGCAAGCTGGACAAACAGGAATGGTAACGTTTGTGCTGCACTTGCCGAGAATTCTGCACATAGTTTCATTCTTGAACTGACTGTTTTTGTTGAATTCTCTTTCTATCACCACAGTTTTTTTGGTGCTGTATATCTGTGTTTGTATTTGTGCAGTTTTTACACTACTCTCTTTCATGTCTGCGGGTGAAATTTTGCTCTGTTATTCATGCTTACTATTGGATGGCATGTTTTCATATTACGCTCTGGTTTTCCTGAGTGTGTTGCAGTCTGTGTGTGTGTCTGTCTCTTCAGGCGTGTTGATTGTTAATTGATGACCCTTTGCGAGAGAGAGATGTTTTGTTTTAGCTCTGACGGAGGTCTGAACAAAAACTTAGATAACAAATTGGGTTTTTGCAGGAAAAGTGCTAGGGTGAGACGCTTGCTTTCTACAAAAAGGAGAGACAAACAACTTATACTGATCACATGAACAGTTGACTGCAGAGTTTGAGTAATGATATATGCATTTTCCCCTCTGACGTGACAACTGTCCTCTTACTACATACTAATATCTGTGGCTAAAAAAATTGCACTTTTAATAAAAGTATTCATATATAACTTCACTGTATAGTTTCTCCATTATCAATCATCCTAAAACAAAGTTAACTGGACAAGTTAACAGACCCCCCTGCTTGTTCCCTCACACCCTTCAGTGATTCAAAGCATCGCTGCTCACTCTACAGTGTTGTTCCTCTCAGCCCAGAAGCTTGTGTATCCCTTTAACCCCACCTCACAAGGCGCACAGCGGGGGGTTACAAACATTATACACCGAGTGGCTTTCATGGCCTGACAGCTTCTGGATCCCGGTACTGAAATCTGTGCCTTTGGAGAGAGTACATGACACCCGAAGGATAGCACAGACACACAGTCATGTATCTTCAATCAGGTAGGAGGGTTTCTTTGCCTCTTTTATGTTCCCCCGGTGGAGGTCTTTCTAAAATGAACCACTGAAACACATAGAATACATATATTCCCAGCAAACTACCACACACACCGGAGCCTATATACAATAAAGTCTAAATTATCCTATTTAGTGATGATTCATTTATATCACACCAGAGGAAGGGATGAAAAACTAAATCAATGTGCAGCACGATCTGGGAGGAATAAACGCACACATGGGATAGTGCCCCCTGCTGTGCTGGGAGAGTGCGTGAAGACAAAAGGAGGATGAGACTTGACAGGAAAGAATACAGGTTGCTGCAGGAAGCCGCCTCTGTCAGACTGCATTGTTGTGTTTGAGGAAAACTAAAAAAACATGACTTAAATTATTGAGACTGATCATGGGTTTGGCACCTTCAGGTAATCAAAGATCAAAAGAAAGAAAAACAGAACATCTCATCTTGTAGACAGCAGTAAGCTGAGACCAACTAATGAGTTTTTCAGTTTTATGACAATTTACGCACAGTCATCTCCCCCAAAAGCAAATCTGTAATAATTACATATAGACCTCAGGATCATTTAATCATTTTATTTTATTTGGTAGTCTCAGCTCTTTAGTTGAGGAGTCGCTTTCACTACTGTACATATGAACACAAGTAAAAATCCAGAGTGTGTGTTGTCCTGGTTACAGCTAACACTGGCAAGAAAAATACAAAATTGATAGAATTTTTACCTTAATGTTACTGAATGCATCTGACCCACATTCTCAAAAAAAGGACTCAGACAAATTAACACCGTCAGACAGCACATCTACTGAAACTGAAACAATGTTTACAGCTGTAAAGACAACTATGAGTCAGATTACAAGGTTGTTTTTTTTTATCACATTTGGGGAAAAAAGCGCAATAGTGGTGACTCCCATCTCAAGTATAAAAAATGGAGAAGTGACTGTGGGCAATTAGTATTACCACACAACTAACGGCTGTGGAGCAGGGTGAAAAATGGCCCTGCGCTGGAGGGCTATTAATCAACTGTTCCTCTCTGGGATGGACATCATCTTGCAATGTCCAAATTATAGCCCAGGTTGTTTGTGGAGAAGACGCTTGGAGCAACAGTGCATATTTATTGAGCTATATGAACGGGAGATGGAAGAGTGGAAGAGAGAGAGAGGGGGACGCTCTGGCCTCCGTGATCACCACAGTGACGCATCTAACATAGCACAGAGTTAATTTACGCTCTCTGATTGCTATTCTCCAAGATGGAGGTGCATGAATGTATTCCCTATTGTACTCCCGGTGGTGATAACATCTATAACAGTGAGCGAGGAGGATGTAAGGAGAGAAGGATGTGGTCTGAAATATGACAGAGTGCTTTTATATACCATATTGCAGCCAGTTACAAATACGTACAATATACAGCTGGTCAAAACGACAACAATATAACCTACTTTATAAGAAAGGTGCAGGTAGCTCTTTATTTTATTGCTTCATTGTATGCAGCAATTGTCCCGCTGAGGTTTGTGGGAGGTGCACACAACTAGCTTTGTTATAGTTTAGACATACTAGCTTTAATAATCAGATGAAACATATCTGTCAACTTAATGTTTAATGCTTATATCAGCCTGACTGTGCCTTTACTTTCCAATACTACACTAAATGACACTTTCATACCTCCTGCTATTAATGTCCTGCTATTAATGGGTCAATGCAAAACCCAAAGTCACCAAAAAAATGTTTTTTTCATAGTTTTATTCGCTAAGCTTTTGAGAAACTGTTTACTTTGGATGATCCACAGACAGTAGTTGTCATTGGAAAATATTCTTTACCAAACACAGAAAAAACAACAACTGAGCAGTACCTGAGCTCCTCAAGAATTCAGTCCAGCAGAATTTCTCTGCCACGTCTGTCTGGATACCTTTAAAATAAGACAAATGAAAGTCAATGTGCTCCAGAACAGCTTTTACTGAACATCTGTGCTAACATCCATTACTCATCAAATCATCAGAGTGGTTTTTAGGTACAGAGGTAACTAAGTTAGTCTAGAATTGTTTTTCTGATCATGGCCCTTTTGTAGTTATGTGACATCTCAAACTAAAAACATCAATCATAGCCTATATTCTTCATAATGTTTAGTAATATGAGGTAAGCTATATAAAAATGCAACAGTAATTCAACCTCTAATTTTAAATAAATTTAATGTAATCAAAATATTGTTTTGTGCTGTTCATGTAAAAACGCACTTCAGAGCGATCACTATCTGATCAGCATAAAATATAAGCTTGTACTGGTCGGGGCACAGCCGTGCAGCTGGCTCAGGCCTCTCCTCTAATCTATGAAGGGACATTATTTGCCAAACAGGGCTACTGGCGGGAAACAACATGGAAGAGTGATTTGGGTTGTCCTACATGACACGGTGGCCAATAGCAAGAGCAAATACAACTCTGTACTGCAGACAGCATGATAATGGAGGAAAAAAATGTCAAAGCTGATTAATGCAACACTTCCATGGCGGGTCAGGGATGCACAGCATCAGGCAAGGATATTCATCCTGTTGAGCTTACCTTGAGGCTGGACATAGATTTTACTGCTCTGGGACAGCTTCAGAGAAAAAAAAAGAGAAATTTGGTTAAAACAAGTCTAAAAAAAAACTCAAATACATAAATGTCAATAAGTAATTACAGGCAGCTTTTGTCTAACTAGATTTGATTATTAGCTGCTGTGTTTCTTTATCTTTATATCAAACAATGAAAACAGCCAATTACTGCTCTTGTTGCAACCAACATATTCAGACTTTAAAAAAAAATAGTCAGCAAGGTAGTTGCTAAGATAATGGGGGCTGCTACAAAATAAATCAGAGGCGATGGAAAGGAAATTGACTGGATGTTATCACACTAGATTCATCCCCTATGTGTGTTTTCTGTCACAATAAAAAGCGTGGCGATGCCTCTCAGTGCCTGTCCTGTCTGCCTGCTGTCAGCACTAAATGGCAGAGATAAAGCACGCCACTTGCCTCAATCTGCAGCCCACGGCTGAAATCTAATCTGAAAATAAAACACCGTAATATTGTTTTAATGCCAAACTATTACGGGACAGGGCAGCATATTGTGTTTGTATAGTAAAAGCCTTTATGTTGTATTTATTGAAGCTGTCAGGCTCTTGCTGTTTGTTGATGTGACATAAAATGCAAACTAAAAACTTTTGCTCTCACTTCCTTTATTGCAGCTTTGCAATAAAGGAAATGATCTGACTGAGCAGAGGGTCAATATTGTATTTATGTTAAAATATTACATATGACAGTCTTGTTAGTTCAGTCATACACATACTGGTGGACAAAGAATGAGGAACATACAGAAATGTTTTGGCTAAACTTAAATGAGTAGAATTGCGAGAAAAACACCACATGCCACATGAGCCACAGACTTGTTCATGCAGGCCATCAATGCTTATCAGATACAAACTACTGCAGTTGTTCTAATACAAGAAAAACAGGAAAATCATACCAAGAACAACTCAGCTGCTTCTTTCAGTTTGTTAGTAAATGCAACTGCGAACCTGATAAAAAAAAAAACAAAAAAACACTACATTATCACCTTTGCAAAAGCCATTTCAGACAAGAATTTTCATTGCTGACAGTAAGTTTTAGCCATTTACAAGAGATAACAATTTTAACAACACTAGTGGAGAAAGCAGCAGCAGTAAAACACAAATGTCTCTAGGCTGAGACTTAGTACGTTAGAGTGGAAAAACTGCTTGCAGTTTGAAGGAGGACTTAAGGATAGATACACCGAGAATACCGAGGGGAATACAGAGGGAATGTAGAGCAAAAAACAGTAGGGAGATATTAATTTGTGCGTGTGTGTGTGTGTGTGTGTCAGCGTGCATTATGAAATGGGCCAACGGGCTCAGAGTGGTGACTGGATTTCATGATCAAGGTTTGAGTGAGGAGGCGCTAACAGCGGGAGGTGCATGGATTCAGATGTTTGAAGTCATGAGACCTGCATCTCCTCAGTTCTCCCACAACGCAATTATCCCCTTAGATTTACTAGACATGCCCTCCTGTCGATTTTCATCATAATGGAAACAGAGACACTGGGATCTGATTTCAGGACACAGGACAGGTACCTGTGTGCACATTTGACTTTTCAATGATAAACTAGAAGAGGAGAAAACACAAGACCTGCATAGCTGGGGCTAGCTCGCATGTGTTCAGCCTCATTCTTCCGTGTCAGTGTAAGGATCCAGTTATTTTTCCCCACAGACAATTTATTCACTAGTCAATATGATGAAAATGTATTGAATTCTTTATTATTTTGAGTTGTCATGCAATTCTTACAGTAACATCGACGACAACACTAAAAGGATTAATACTATCCCTACATTTAAATATGCTACACATGCAGTGATTTATGGCATATTAATTATTTAATTAGTAACATGATTAATGAAATCGGAGTTTGTGCTGATTTTATATGAGCGATTTCAATTAAGAGTTTAAAATGGTCACATTTACTTCCTGCTTGTACCTCGGGATGTCTGCTTCAAACCTTTATAAAAGGAAGTAAAACATCTTGTGACACAGACCTTTCTAGCATATTTGGTACATCAATACAATGTCTATTATTGACATTGTAAGAAGTACTGGCACATTTATATCACACAACCAGTTCAAACAGATGTGTCTCGTTGCGGACGTTTAACCTGGTCACAGCAGGACAAGCACAGGTGTAACTGATAACAATAATGCTGGTTTCATCAGTGTGAATGCTGACAAACATCTTTCAAAACTTTATTTATTCTTCTTCTGTACATTTTTCAGTCGCTGACTACTTCTGCATTCTTTCGGCTACAGAAACCATTCAAATATCAAAATGCTCAGCTCCTTAAGGACATTGATGTTATGACCTTTCTTCTTTCTAGTATATTCCAGTGATTTTATATATGTTTTTTAAAATAGTAAAGTTTATAATGGAAAGTCTATGGGAGGAATGTTTGAAAGTTGATATCTCAAAAACTGAAAGTGCTAAAGTATTCATATTAAATGGACATGTGTCCCATGTGGAAAAGCTTAACGTATTGAAACATGGTACCAGTAGCGCCGCCATGTGGTCAGTTATTACGTGTTTTACATTTTGGCTAGAAACTCATGAACTGTGAGGTGCAGCAAAACAATATTTGCACAGTGTGTTCCTTGGACGATGCCAATGTGACTGATATAGGCCACACCCATTTGCACCTGAAAATTTTTTTGGGCCATTTTGGAATTTTTGGTAAACACATTTCTTGCTTCTGTTGGCACATATTTCATATAATCTTCACCAAACTTTGTATATACCATATTTAGATGATCCCGAACAATCCCAAGTTTGTTTTTGGCTGTCACTTAACATTTTCTGTAATTGGTTACCAAAACTTTGAGGGCGGGGCCTGATGCACTTAATGGGCCATAACTCTTCAATGCTAAACCAAATTTGGGAATGTTTTACATACAGCCACACTGCACAAGTGTGTCACATTTGATGCAATTCTACCCACAGGGGGCGCTACTGTAATATTATGACATGATATTTCTACAATTCTGTTTTCTTTAATAAAATGAAACTTGGGACACAGGTTCTCCATGAGAATGTGCACAACTTATTGAAGCGTGACACCAATAGCCCCACCTTGTGGCCATTAGTGGAACACCACCATACTGCTTATTAACCGCCATATCTTTTAAATGTAATATTACGTGGTAACCAAATTTAGCAACGTTGCACAGTTGAGGATGCTGAACTAGTCTGTAGCATTTGATACAATTTTACTTGTAGGTGGTGCTACAAGATTTTAAAAGTTTTCTGGATTTTCAGCAATGCTTTGCGATTTATTTCAGTTGTCAGCGTTCACACATATTTTCTGCATTAAATACATTTTCACACTAACAGGGCTAACAGGGTCCTGCCATAATTAATTTATTCATTACACCTGTAACTTTTCTGTTATGACATGTTAAAAGTCTGCTGTAAAAACACATTTCGGTATCATAAAGAAAGTATATTATATATATATATATATTAGTATTATATATACTGTATTGTATAATTGGAGATTTTCTGCCAGCAGAGAGAAACAA
The DNA here is from genome assembly GCF_914725855.1 of Thunnus albacares. Taxonomy (NCBI): domain Eukaryota; kingdom Metazoa; phylum Chordata; class Actinopteri; order Scombriformes; family Scombridae; genus Thunnus; species Thunnus albacares. Next base: position 13,263,921 of record NC_058107.1, read on the forward strand.
AAACTGACAGGACATGAAAAATATATAATAAACACATCTATATATGATACCAATAAAAATTTGATCACAAAAAAAAAAGACATGAAACATATTCTTCACCGTGAATGTTGTTATTATGCAAATTGTAACTACTGTGATCAAGATATACAGTTCCAGTCAAAGGTTTGGATCACACATTTGACTGGTACTGTATATTTATGCAATTTTTTCCAAAGAGTATTTAAAAAAAGGTGTACAGTTTGTGTGATGTGATGAGCCAGGGAGTAAAATTCATGTACTCGGTTTGGAACAATTCGGAACGAAATGGATTAAAATAGTAGTTCACAGCAACATCACCTGGCTTTCTGTAGCACCTGCTCCATAACCACAAGCTTCTGCTCAACTTTCACATCCTCATTTATGTCTGTTCCACCAAAGATAACGCCAAAGGGTACTTGGATGTCTGTTGTAAAGGTAAGACATGAAACAGAAAGGTCCTGACATTTGTGCGACAAGAAACAGTTTACTATTAAATCTACCATTATGTTGATACATGACTGAAAGTATAGTCCATAAAACAGCAAGAGGGTTTACCTAAGAGAAGTCTGCCTGCTCTGAACAGATGAATGGCCAGTGCACCATCAAATGGAGGATTTTGGGATACTAGTTTTGCCACATCAGCAGGAGACTGAAATTCTGCTGCATCCCTAAGCTCACAGCTGTGTCCTGCTGATTCAATGTGGGACCTAGAATACAATGGGGACATGACAGAAAGATGGTTAAATAAAGATGCTGTGACTGTCACAAATATTAAAGGACAGGTTCACAGTTTTTCAAGTCTGAAAAACAACAGTCAGGTGCCCATATGAACACTGAAAGAGGTCTTCCTTGCTGTAATCATCCCTCCTCTTCATAATGGCTATTAAAAGATCCCCTTCATATGCATTTTTAGTGATGGGGACCAAAATCCACAGTGTGACCACACAGACATTTTGTGCAAAAATGCATTTAAAAGTTTATACGCAGCTTATATATTCTGAGTTAGTCATATCACGTGAATATCTGCCACGTTTACAGCTTTTAGCATCAAATTTCCTCTTTGTGTTTCCGCAGACAGTGTTTCTCTGTTGAGCTGTGGTTGAAGTATAGTGACAAAAAGAAGAACTTTGAAACTAAAAATGTCGAAAGACTTTGAATTAGCTTCAACAAATCTACAAAATTATATAAAAGTATATTTTGCACAGGAGAAGGCTTGTGGATTTTGGCCCCCATCACTTAGGCCTACGTTGTAAGTGCATTACGAAGGCATCTTTTAATGATCTGTATTAATAGGAGGAATGATTACAGTAAGAAAAACCTATTTCAGTGTTCGTTTTGGGCACCTGACTGTTGTGCCTGACTTGAAAAACTGTGAACCCGTCCTTTAATGCTCTAACGTTATATTTTATTCATGAACAATTAAGTGAAGTTTGCAGTCACTACTTGCTGCCTGGAGCTTTATGTTATTAAAACATACATGTTTTATAACGTTAGCTCATTTACTAAAGCCATTGTGCAGTAAGGTATGCCGTTTTACTTTTATCACCTTTAAGTATTACCCTGGCTGACAGTTAACTACACAGTTACACTCCACTTTATGGCTTAATTCAGTCTCACAGTAACAATTAGCAGCAGCTGTTATAGCTAGCTACACTTGTAACAACAATGTAAATTACCTTATTCTCTCAGCTGTGGTGAGGTTCCCAGTTTTGGGACTGAGACATGCAAGAAAGAGTAATTTCATATCTTCATCTGTCGATCTAACTACTTAACGTGTGCGCATTAACGTCAATGAAAACCAGATAGGACAGCAGCAGGCAGAGCCTCTTTGAGCTGCTTTGTAGGATTGCTAAACTCAAGTCTTATCACATTTCCTGAACTCAACATGATTAGCTCATGATTTCTTGGCAGTGCACCACGCTTGAAATGTTTACAAGTCCGTCTCCTATTTGATCCCCTGGAAACACATGACGGCAGGCACATACTGCACTGACACTGTAGGTCCAACTCGATATTTTCTGTCAAGACTTTCATTTTAAACCGAGTCACAAAACCAAAACTGACCCAGTTTGTCCATGCCAGGACCAGCGGTAACAGCTAAATAAAAAAACAACAAAACAACCGCACAATCGCTTCTCTCTCTCGATGGTACAACGTCAGGGCGGGCGGAACAAACTTCCAAATCACAGGGATGGGCTGATGCATAGCAGGCTGTGGACGTTTCGTGTACAGATCGTTTCCAGAGCAACGCGCAAGCGTAAAAACAGTTTGTTGACTGGGCGATGTGTCACGCGACAGTACTGTGACACTGTTGTTTTTTTTATGTTGACTTCTAGTTCTCCTTTGTACAAAGTATTGATTTAAGGCGAGACAAAGTAAACATTTGAGCGGTAAACATTATCTAGTTTAATGGAATCAATCGAAGAACACAGGGACGTGTTTAAATAATTAAAGGTAATGTATAACCAAACTCTTATCAAGCTATCGTTAAGCTAAAGCTAGCTCACTTACTTGTGGTTTGTACTAGCTTGAATTACATGTGATAAGAAAGGGGGCTCTTCCTTGACATTTCAAATGTTGTGAGTTCGGTACCGCTAGTTGTTTTCTCTGCGTAAACAGTGATGACAACGTTTGACTTACCTGTTTAACCTCCTCAATTACTTTTCTTGGCAGGTTTGAACTCTTACTAATCAAGAAGGAACCAAAGCCAGTGTGTTGGTTGAGGATGGCTAACAACAGGGATGCCGGTGAGAGCACCCCTCTTTTGGACTCAAGTTCTGGAGACAGTCCTCCACCACCATCAATTTTCCAGGGAAGAAGACTAGCATGTGCTGCCATCCTGCTGGCTGAATCATTGGAAAGGATTGCATTCTATGGCATCACGTCCAATCTTGTCCTGTTTCTCAACAGTAGCCCCTTTTATTGGGAGGGCACACAAGCAAGCCAGGCACCTCTCATGTTCATGGGAGTCACTTACCTGATCTCACCATTTGGAGGCTGGTTGGCCGATGCATACCTTGGGAAATTCTGGACAATTGCTTCAAGTTTGATCCTATATTTTCTTGGCATGCTATTTTTCCCTTTCATTTCTAATGATGACACCAGGACCAGACTATGTGGTGAAGAGGTGGCGTTTCCTGTGCAACCTGCTGAGTGTCTGAGTACCAACAGTACCCCTCCAAGCAATGTCACTTGCCCCATTCGGGCACCATATTGTGGCCCAGTAGTCTACAGTGGACTGTTTTTAATCGCATTAGGTGTGGGTACTGTGAAGTCCAACATCACTCCGTTTGGGGCAGATCAGGTAGAGTATGAAAATTATTACATTCACATTTCAAACTCTGCATTAAACTGTAAACACTGACATGGAGTTCATTATAGGTTAGAAAGTCTTTGAATGAGATCAGTCTCCTGACATAGGCCTATATAAGATTGGGTATGCAGTGTGACATAACTGAGTCAGACATGTGATGAGATTTCTGTTTTAGCATGACAGTTCACTTAGACATGCATTCCCATGACCATCATGGCCACCGAAATGTATTTTCCCTTATAAAGTTCACATTAGCACACACACACAGACATACACACACACAAAAAAAACCCCAAGAATGATGCTGTGAATAAGAAGAAGAAGTGAAACACAACACATCTGCCAGTTTGCTGAGAAAATACTGTAAAATTACCCAGAAGCACCTCAACAAGAGGCAGCCAATGAAATGAAATTGAAACATTGATCAATAGGGTCATTGTTTTTCAAAATAGTCAAACAAGAAGTGGGTAAAACCTTTCAATGGAGACTGGCAGGGCGAATATGATTAGTTCTTGAGCCTACCACGCTCATTACATGCTTTTCACGATTCTATCAATGCGTCTTTTGATCATGTTCAAACACAACATACGCAACATGAAGCAAGATCCATACATTGGAGGGAAGCAAAAGAGAAACACAGAAAGGAATACATCTTACAGCAGCCTAGAAAAGTTAAAATCACAGCAATATAAGGAATAAATCAGGGCAAAATTATTATGACATATTATGACATTACAAAACATGATGTGCAATTTTTTCAATGAGTGCTGAATTTGATATACAATAGCTATTGTATAAAGGCAATAGTGAAGTTTCAGTGAAAGTCCTGAATAAAAGGAAGTGGGAGATGTTAAAACTTGAAAATTGCTCTGTTTGAGTAAAAGTAGAGGTCAAAACTCTGAAACGTGCCGCTTGATATCTAAGAATTAATGACACAATATTGCAGAGTGAAAATTGTGTCAATGTTGTCAGTTTCCTGATAAATTGTGCAACTTGAGCATAACCGTGTCAGGTTACAGATCTACTCAAGCTGCACACCGGACCAGGATAGATGCACCTGTGTAGGCAGCTGGTAAAGCTGAGATATGAAATCAAATCAGGAATCAGAAGGGAGGAAAATATGTCATTTATGTGATACACCAGGAAAAACAAATTGTGCCCCTATTTTGTATATGATGGAGGGTCAACACTGCATAGTAAATTAAATACTGATATTGTCATCACATAAATAACAGCTGAAGGGAGCACTACCACTCATTTCCTGTGTAAAATACACCCTGCTCATGATGTTTGTATCATTTTAGACACATGACAATCAGGTGGTCAGCTTGAGCCTTATGATGTATTCTGTAACTGACACTGAACAACTGCAATGAGGAGCTCCAGGAAGATTTATGCTCATCATCAGCTCGGTAATGTCGTGACATTATCTCGCCAATAGTTAATTGTGGCTGTACCGCCGCATTTTTTCCCTCATATATATAAAAGACATATCCACTTCATCACACATCGATAAAATCTTTTCTGCCACCGGGATAACTGCATGTGGAATGGCTCACTGCCATTGTGAGAATAATATTATTTGCTTGCATGGACATTTAACTGAATTTATTGCAGTTTTGGTAAGCCGATGGTGTAGGCTATCATAGCAAGTCATGTAAGAGTGCTTAAAGTCATGGCAAGCAGATCAAGAATAAACAAAAAAAAAATGCTGTTTATTTTGGTAATCCCTCCCTTAAGTCAAACAAAAACCCTCTACACACTTACACAATTTTTATACTTGTTGTATTAAACTTAAACTAATTTCATATGGCTATAGACATTTATTTTTCTGTGTTGAATTAAATGTTATGTCATGTTTCTGTGAGTTTCAGCTTGTGATCGTTGTTCCTCTTTGTCAGTGAAACTTATTTTTTGTAGCTTATGTTAGTCAGGATTTTTTAAAAACTTGTTCCCTTAAAATATATAATAATACAGTATGTAATATATAATTATGTTGTAGTTTTGTTGCCTGATGCAACTGCAGTTTGAATGCTTATGGTTTGGTCTTTCTGGAATTAGTTGCATCATGTTACTTTGAAAACTTCCATATCAAAGTGATGTTACATTCTCCCTGTACGGTGGACGAACTGGCAGTTACATGACTGGTTGTTGTCTGTACTGTGTCATATCAGGTCAAAGACAGAGGACCGGAGGCCACACGCAGATTCTTCAACTGGTTTTATTGGTGCATCAACTTAGGAGCCATCCTGTCACTGGGAGGCGTGGCCTACATCCAGCAAAACATCAGCTTTGAGCTTGGCTACATCATTCCCACCGTGTGCCTTGGGGTTTCCTTCCTGGTCTTTCTCCTGGGCCGAACTGTCTTCATAACCAAACCTGCTGATGGCAGTGCCTTCACAGATATGTTTAAGATTCTGAGCTTCGCTTGCTGTTCCAAAAAACCCAAGGAGCCTAATCTGCTCCGGTAAGAGCAGCTTATCACCTGTGTTGAGGGCGTTTTATGTGGTGATGGAAAACCATATCATAAAACACTATTGTCAGGCAATAAAAAGTGGTAAAAATGCACTGAATGACTAACAGCATGCTCACAATAACTGCAGTGAAGCAAAGCATTCATAAATCTGAACGGGAAGGCTCTTTCCAACAGTGTAGCAAGTATTTTTGAGTTTAGCGGGATTGTGACTGATCCAGCGGAATAACACAGCTAGGTGTTGTTGGTAGACCTTTATATTAAAGCCTCTTTTGATCCCCCTGTATAATTTTTTTTCTCCACTGGTCCAGGCATTCATCTCCTTTCCCTGTGGTGGAAAGTTATTCTCAAGAGCTGTTACTTGACTTTGAACCAAAGTAGCGCAATCAGTTCAAAAACTTGACATTAAATATTTTAAGTTGGCCAGTCGCGCAGCCTTTCAAGAATTCCTTATTAAGGTATTTTCTCCAGAGATGGGGATTATAGGCTTTAGAATAAAATTTCTTTCCTTTCTCTAGAAGTGCTGTTCTTTAAGGGTAAGATGTTCATAAAAAAAGCAGATTAAGGCTCTCACTTCAAGAGTTTAGTATAATTCTAGTTAATTTAATATTCATTGATTGTTTATTTTATGCTGTTGATCACACTGTAGCTTTAGTGTTTTAATTTGTTTCCTTTTTATTCCTTTGAAGCAACAAACCAACACTACTAGATGGTGCCAAAGTGACCTATGGAGGGAAATTTCCAGAAGAGAAAGTAGATGAATTGAAAGCCCTGGTGAAAATCCTCCCTGTTTTCCTAGCCCTTATCCCATACTGGACTGTGTACTTCCAGGTAAGTTAAATCAAAATTTATGAGGCATATTTCACACAACCGCACCTGAGCAGGCAAAGACGAGGGCAGACAAAAACACAAGATGAAAAACATGAAGGAATTTTAATATAGGAACATCGGCTTTCTGGATGCGGAAATGCATAGCCATGTGTTAATATGAGAGAAGATTATTTTTCGTTTCAATATTGGAGGAGAATGGTTTTTGTGCCAGACATCCTGGTGATCATAAAGTGGAGAATTACTTCATGCTGGGACTCTAATCTCCTTATTGTATTGCAGATGCAGACAACGTACATCCTGCAGAGCCTCCATCTGAAGATTCCTGATACTGCCTCGAACAGCACTGCTGACTCCCACCAGGTACACTTGAGTGGAGAAATTCAGTCAGATTACCTGTTTCTTGTTTAATAAAAAAATAGCATCAGTGTAGCAACATGTGGCTTGACATTATTATTTGTTATTATCAAAAAATGTTAAACAAATATTGTATATTTCAGCACAAACGTGTTGACTTTAAACCACCAGTGTGGAGCTCTAACCTGCCTCTGTATAATAAAACTAGGTTTGAACTAGATTTTTCACAGCTGAAACTAAAGGAGTCACTAGGTCACTGACACACAATGGTAGGCAACAGCTGGAGGCAGCAGCATAGGTTTGTAATGCCTTGGGGATTAAGTCAGAAGCTAACTTCACAGACTAATACCTCGCAGATTAGCAACCTGGCTGTGATTGTATTTCTCCACCGCAGCGCCTCCACCTGATTCTTCCTGACTAGTGTTGCTGGCATAGCTGTGTCTCGAAAGATTGTATGTTGAGTTCTGGAGGGCTTTGATGGCTGAAACCCCCTCAGTTACTCTGCATGGCAGCGCTACTCCTTAGAAGTCAAAGGTTTAAAAGTGATGAAATTGGAATAGACTAGGAAGTGCAGAATGTATATAGCACAGGTGTTCTGCTTTTTGAACAGGCATGCTTGAGGTGTTAGTGAAGTGCACTGACTTCATGGAAATGTGAAGTGAAACACTTGCCTTTAACCACCCAATCCAATCTAGTGTTATATATATATAGCATTTATATATATATATACTTCACAATAACATGGAGTGAGACTTATGACCCTGTGAAACCATCTGACATAGTTTTGTTTACTCATATTTCACTGTGTCTAACTGTGTTTAAGAACTTTATTGGCAGGTTGTTTTCTTTCTTCACATATACATCTAGTCTCAAAAATGGAACTAAGCCTTTTCTCACACCTCTCAACATCAAAAGGGAAGTGAGATTAGATACCTCTGTGATTTGCTTCCTCACCTCACCAGACACATTTTAATGGCTAAGCTGAACGAATACTGTCTCTTCGAGGAAACGGAGCCCATACTAATATTAACGGGAGGCAGGAGTGAATGTGTTGTAATTATTTATGATTACGTTTTGCTCTGAGATTACTTCTATGCAGTGGTAGCGTGTATGTCATGTCTTAATGCTTGACTACATCATTACATTACATTTTGTAAGGAATGTGTTCGTTTTCTTTCGCAATTAAAATACCTGATTGATTTATCTGTATGGTACCAAGTGACACACGTAGTGCAGTAGCTTGTAAGTGACATCAATTCACAACCCCTTTTCAAAGATTACATATTTCTGTAATCTTGTGAGCATTTAGAGCAGAGTGATGTGTTTGCCGTCTCATGTTGTTTAATTGGAGTATTTTTAGATGCCTGAAGAGGTATTTCACAGTATTTCACCAAAAAGAAAACAAAGGTTCAAAACAAAAAATTGACTCCTGCACACTGCCTTCATTCATTCACTTTCTTTTTTTTTTTCTTAAAACCAAACCAAAGCAAAGACAGAAATATATTTTATACTAACTTGTTAATTATCTGCTAACCCAACCCATTATACAAAACAGTGTTCAACCTTGGTGTCTCTTTTATAAGTGGGTTCGGTTAAGTTTGCATTCCTACTGCTACCTGGAAGTTTCAACCATTTCTTCATTATTTTTAGCTGTGTACTTTGGCTTCTCTGCTTACTTCATAACTAGTTTTCATATACTGTCAATCACGGCATGTAGTGTTGATTTTATATATGGCTCAGGTGTTCTGTGGAGTCAGCCTGCCATAGCTGGTAGTTTATTGGTTATTGTGACAATAAATATACTGAAGATCAGCTTCATACCAATTTATAATCCCCTTTTTCTGTTAATTTTCCTTATAAATGCAAAAAGTATGTGAATGTAATTTTGCTATTTTTTTCAGATTTAGTTGAGTTACTCCACAATCTTCAACATACTGCCTGGTAATTGCAGAAGTATGCCCTTGGGTACACATACCCCTAGTTGAGATCACATTGAGCATATATGCATACAGTATATATGTACATAGGAAGTGGAAGTGGAAAAAGCAGAACACCATACCCTGCCGCAGAGACCATATACCAACACTTCTTGTTCATGCCAGGCTTTCTTTGGCAAAGGAAAAATCTCACTTAGTACTTTCTATCATTTTGAATATGATAATGTGCAAACAAGGAAGGAAAATGCTCTTTAAGGAGCTGTGTATAGATTGCCAGCGGTTACTCCAAGAAATGGAAATTCAATTTGAGAATAAATGATGCTATCAGAAGTGTTAAACTAGAGACACATCAGGAGCTCAGATGGCACTTTGAATTTGAATTGCAAAAAACATCTCTAGTTGTTTGCAGTCCTTCATTGCTCACCCAATGAGATATTGCCTGAACTTGTAGATACTTTATATGCTCAAAATGATTTTTCTTTCTGACTGATATGTCATCCAGTCTATTTGCACAGTGTAATTATTCCTTTCATAGATTACACTTTATGGTAATAGATTTAGATCTATGCTAAAAACTTATTTCTAAACCAAATAAGTGCATTTTGTCTCATATACTAAATGCACATTTCTTAGATAAACATTTTTAAAACAATGTTGCTACTTCTAATACTACTACTACTACTACCACTACTACTAATACTACTACTACTAATAATAGTAATAGTATAATTCTGCTATATATTCTCTAATAATTAATTGGTTTGCGTATGTGCCTTCTTTACTGTAATTGAATTAATATTTTTCATGTCATTATGTTTGGTTTTGACCACCTGGGGGTGCCAAAGCAATATCAAGCCCAAAGTTCACACACTCATACACACATGCACACTCATATGCATACAAACACTTGGTGGACTGTGTTGGAATGCGCTGACATTCTCCGTAGTTTTCATGCTTTGTCGCTTTTTGCACAGTTTTATCCCATCTTTCTCCTCTGGACCCCCCAGATGACGTTCCGCTTCCCGGCAGCTTGGCTCACCATGTTTGACGCAGTGCTCATCCTTATGCTGATTCCCCTTAAGGACAAAGTGGTGGACCCCATCCTGAAACGCCGCGGCCTGCTGCCCTCCTCTCTGAAGAGGATTGCAGTGGGGATGTTCTTTGTTATGTGGTCGGCCGTGGCAGCGGGTGAGTGCACTAACAGACATGTCCTCTCGGTGCTGTCACATACAGTAAGTAGGCCAGACAGACACCAAGGAAGCAAAGTTAGTGCTTGTTTTCTGTGGTAAATGCCACATGAAATCAGTTTTTCCAAGGCAACAGGCGATGCAGCTGTAGTGCTACATCTGAATTATTTCTTCATTTTAATTTTCAACACTGGCAGACTTTTGAAACATGGAACCAATATGTCAGTGCCTCACCATCAGTGGTATAAATATGACATATGTGGAATATCGAGACATCTTTCAGTATGGTCTATGCCTTTACTGTGTCATTTATTTTGTGGGACTCAGCAGATGGTGTGTCACAGATGTGTTAATTTTCCCTGTATCAAAACATCACTTTTCACCTGGCAAAGGGAAAAAAAAAAAACAGCCCCAGAGTTTTGCCTTTTTTCCTCACCCTGTAGAGCACAGGGGGAGCTGTGGCATCTCACTTTTTGGTCCTGTATAACTGCACCCGCATGCCACAGCTCTGCTCAGTCCTATTCAGTTCCAGCCTGTGGATTATTTTGGAAATCAAGTCTGAGCCCAGCCTGTCAGCGGGTGCTGCTGCAATGATACATCCAGGCTAAAATGTTTTGAGAGAGACAAGCCTGGAGGCAAGAATAAAGCAAATCACTAACACTCTTGAGAATCACTGCACATTATATTTTCAGAAACCACTGCCCTTTCTCCTTTCGCAGTTGCACAATACATCTGCCACACAGAATATGAACATTTTCTGTCATTAATGACCTTTTAGATATTGACTGGTGGGCTTCAAGCAGTTTGCCAATTGACTGTTAAACATGCACTGAATCAAATTTGACAACAATTGTGAGGCATAATTACATTTTTAGAGTGTATATTAATATTGTTTTCATAAAAATTAAAACAAAGACTAATTAGAAAAACCTGAAAAATACAGATTTACTTTTTCATAATTAAATTAACTTCTAAAATGCCAATTAGAGGTCTGGGCAGGCCTGTTCATTGTTTCGAATAGTTTCACCTAATAATTTTTAAAGTCCCCCTCCACTCTAAATATTTTTTCTTTTTTCTACAGTTAAATGTTTGAGCTTCACTCTGTAGAATGATGTATGTGCAGAGTTTGACACTAGAAGGCTGTTTTCACTTTCATCTGCTGAAAGTGGAAAGTTTCTCTGTGCTCATTGAAAATCCAATTTTAAGGGGTGGGCCTACGAGTAGGATTTGTGACATCAAACAAATAGTTTGGTAGTAGTGTGATGTGGAAATGTGAAGCCTCCAGTGCTCAAACACTGAAGATGGACTTCATAGTGAAACAACATCCTAGTTAAAGAAACAAAAAATTTCATATTTATAGATTCTAGCATTTTTAATGAGGGACACAGAGTAGATTTAGTTTTAAGGATTTTAACAAGATAATTTAACCTTTTTTGTAGAAAAAACATGTCAGACACAAATTATTATGCAAAGTAGAGTATTTTATATACTATACTACCACTAATTATTGCCTCTGCAGTTGTCTGACAGAAGAACCAGATCAATGTGTAAAAGGCTGCATGATCAACAGGCCATTAATTGCAAAACATAGTATTTGTGGTTCATGAAGAGCTGCTGCACTCCGTGATTCAAGCAGCTGTATGTAAGCGGTGAGTACAATCCATAGACTAAATGCATGATCTAAAGGTTAAAGGAAATAGTACCCGTCTAAATATCTGCAGTTTTTGTTTGTGTTTTTATACATGAGAGAGTGAGAAAGTGGTACTGGAATGACTCTATGCCTTACTTTACAGGGTATTGACATGTTGACGGGGAGCTGAGAAAGTTTGGGGGAGAATATTTTGATGGTCTACTTTGAGAGTTAACAAAGCCTGACTTAGCCCATCAAAAACATCCTTTTCAATCAGTGTGATGTAGTAAAAGGTCTATTAAGCAAATCTAATGTGTCTACTTTTCAGTCCAAAGTAATATTTTCTTTTCAGCGCACTTGAGCATTTCTAGACGGAAAGGTGCTTTAACATGTTAATTTCTGATTTTGGAAAGCTACTCAGGTATCTACTTTTCCATTTGGCTACTTGAAAGAAAGTGCAATCCTTGCATTTGAATTCAGGCAAAATAAATTCTGAATATTGCAGAAAGCAATTTGAAGTCCTGGGAGTGGAGAGAAAGGGTTTACGATGGTGCAGTGGTGTGGGCATTGGTCACAGAACAGTAGGTGAATACACAACTAGTGTGCAACACAGTCCTGACCTGGATTTTAAAAGACAAATGGGACGACTGGATCAAATCTGTACAATAATGTGCTTTGTGCTATTGAGTAATAATGATATTAGAACTGTTTCTGTCATGCATCATAGATATTTCAACATTTATTCATCCAAGAATGATTTGCTGAGACTGTGTGCTGTTTATCCGCAGCATTGCCTTGCTTCACATTCATTCAGTTACATACTCACTGACTCCTGGGAGCTGCCTTACACTGTTATTATGTTTCAAACTGCATTTCCCTTGGCTGGCTTTCTGCATGTCCTTAGTGCTTATCTACATCTGTCCACTAACTGAAATCATGTTGTCCAGAGACTGACAGATGGATAGTTGTGAATGACCAAGTGTGGCATCTTTTGCCCAGAGAATAGTCAATCCAACACGTCGCGCTGTCAACCTGCCACTCTGTGTCCACAACATCGGCTGCACCACTGCTGTTCAGAGTTAGAATCACTTTCATCACCATGTGCAAGCAATGTGCAGGAATTTGTCATGATGACATTGGTGCAGTTATATTTCACAGGGTTTGACGCAAGGCACAAGGACGGCTGGACCTCCTATGCAGTGCAAAGGGACAGACGAAGACACGCTGTCATGTGGACACTCTCACTGTTTCTGATCCCCTTTTCATTTATGTACAATGATCCCAGACTTCAACCACACACTGGGGCCAGCTCTGAAAAGCTGTGCTGACACTGCTTTTGATGTGATGTTTTTTTTTTTAGCATGTTTTATCACATTCTCTTAACTTTATATGCTAATCTCCTTTGGTTAAAGCTCAATGGCTTTTAGGTGTCTCTTTTTCATAAAGACTGGAGCAGAGTTGCCAGGGATCACACTGGGTTGTCTGATGTGTGATGTTTAGTGAGAAGCGGGGGGGGGGGGGGGAGTCTCTGTTTATAGTGAGAGACTTGCTCTGGGCAGCCCAGTGGCCACACTGCCTGAGATGGACGGCTGGTATTATAGGATAGTCGGATTACAAGGCTAGAACTCCTCTCAAATACAGCATTAAGTGTAGTTGGATGCTGTCTCTGGGAGTTATCTGGAAATAGCCGCTGGTTACATGATAATAGCTATCGAATAAAGCTTTAAGGACTCGGCAGCAGTTGATGACAACTGCTTGGCTGTTATTATTGAACCATCTGCACTGGTCCATTACTAACTGCCACAATATAGAAGCGTGCAGATGCGATCTTAATGAAGTGTAAGCGTAGCCTTAAAACTAGCTAAATCCTTAATGGACTGTCACTGAGTCCTATAACTCTTGCAGTGTTTGGCTGTTTGTTGGTGACATGGATTTCAGAGTGATATTTACTTTGAGTGTCTTCATCTTAAGTGTGTATTAAGAGTCTTTAGATTCACCCTTGCCCTGTTTGCAGAATTATAGTTTATATATGTGTGTGTTTCTGTTGTTTTTCCATTTTTTTACAATACCCTCAGCTAACTGTGCTATTCCACACTGTTTTTGTGTCTGTTCCCTCAGGTATTTTGGAGACCAAACGCCTGGAGATTGTCAAATCAAATGGTACTATTGACCAGGTGCTTGGCAACGTTGTCTACTACGCAGCAGATTTACCCATATGGTGGCAAGTGCCTCAATACGTGCTGATAGGAATCAGCGAAATCTTTGCCAGCATTGCAGGTACAGTTGTTTGACATCTCCTGTGGAATTTAGAGCTATTAGAAGCTCTGCAGTCAAGTAGACATTAATATTCATATGATTCAGACTAAAATACTATATCCTCCAGTGACGAGCCTGAGTGGTTGCATGGTTCGAGCTGGTCTCAATTACCTTCACACTGAGCCACTCTGAATGGATTGCAGGCTTTAAACTGTAGTGCTCATTCTTTTCAGCAGAATGCAATGAAGACTAATGTGTAAACCCTTTTTGAACAGTTTACTTGATTCATTGCCAGACTGCACCAGCGTAATCTGTTTGTGGGTTGTAGTCTAAAGTAAATAGCCCAAGACGTCGATCGATAATTGATTATCCCGATTTTCTCACAGCACTGCAAGACATAGTCCAGTAATGGGACATTTTATAAATAAGGTGTGGATAAAGTAACCTTTTAGGATTGAAACGATGATGGAAGCTGTGACCTCGCTCCAGCCAGTGACCGAGATCACATTAGCGCTCTTCCTCTGCTTGTCGTCCAAATAGATAATAAGATGGATAAATACATAGATATATACTTTATACTGTGTCGTGTAACCCTGAGGGTGTAGCAACCGCGGCAACACAATTACCATCATGACCTCAACTTCTCACCTCAATGTTCTATCACCTGATATTTTGACATTTACCACCATGAACTCTATGAAAAATATTTCCCAGCATATGAAATGGCAGTTACAATGTATGTCTTGCCCTCACCATCACACATTCTCACACTCAAGAAAGATAATGCACAAACTGTACTGACATACACTGTATTGCAAGTCTTACTGTTAATTATCCAATTAGCATACTTCCCCAGGTGACGCACTGTTCATTAGGACATATTACACTTGAATACACAGACAGTGACGGTATGTTTAATCATCAGTTAATTATCAGGGTGCTTACAGTTACAGTCACATGTAAAGAGGCAGATAATGATTCTTAAACATCTTTATAAGAATGCTATGCATCTTGTTTATGCTGCACTGTACAGCCTAATGAATGCAGAAACAAAAGAACAGTCCTTGGTTCACTGTAAAGCCTGCAACGTTTTACAATACAAACTGAAACTGTCATATTCTCACAGACAATATAACAAGTTAATGACCAAAAAAGCCTTGCATTGGGCTTTAATCACTGCAGGGAATGCAAACCTCCAGGAAGAACTTGTCAGATGTTTTGCATGATGATAGGAAATGTTTTTCATATTGCAATAGTGATATTTATCATCAAAGAGTTTTTTTTTTCTGGAAATTAAATTGAAAAACGAGTAAAGACAAAATAATCTTAAAACAAGGTCCACTTACAAGCTTTTTTCAATATGTTTGATGACTACTGAGCCTATTATGAAACCGTTTATAGGTAAAATAACAGTTGAGAATATTACCTTTGGCTAATCTGGTGAACTGAATACCTGAAAAATCTAAAACCTTTTAAGAATGCAAGAATCTTGTAGGATCCAATATTGCCATGAAGTGGCCCTGTTTATTGATTTGAGACATTGCCCCCACTGGCCTAATACAACTGGAGATGTTGCTACTCTGGTATAAAGGGTATAAAAAAAAATCTCTCACTGTACAGCACAAACAAAATTTGATTTATCTCCATTGTATTTGGGGTGACGGCCAAAGTTCCAAAGGCAGATATCTCAAATCCTCAACACATAAAACCAACATATCGCACTTTAAGACAGTCCTAAGCTTTATATTAACCATCCTCCCAATTCATTAGTCACCTTAGAAGCTGTTGCTGAGATCTTTTGTGAATAGATTTTATCTTCGAACTACTAACAGAAGTTAGAGAAGAAGAAAACATTAAAACTTCTTAGAAATACACAATACAGCACTTGGATTACTTCTTCACATTAGGAATGTTTGTGAATATATCTCCAGGTCTGATTTAAATTCAGAGTGGTCTTATTGTTGCTGCTCAGATGATTCACTCCAGTAAATACCATACCAAACCACTCTTAGACACACGCTCATCAATATGAAGCCACCCGTAGTCCTTCACTGGAAAATTAGCAGTGTTTGCTTTCCCTGGAGAAATAGATTCCTTGTTTTTCTCCAGAAAAATGATTTAAAAGAAAAGCATTGAATCAAAGCAGAAGCAGGTCAGAATAGTTCATGCTGGAACTGACAGCTGCAAACTTCCTCTCTGATACTTTACAGAAACTGCTCAGCAAGCCAGCTCTCATTTCTTGTGAGCCCTGACCTAAAGAGGAAATGCCATTTCATTAAAAGCTATGAGAAATAAGGGCGCATTGCTCTAGTAATACAATAATGTGACAAAATGAGAAATTGCTCTAATGTTGTATCAAATCCTTGCTGCAAAATATCTGACAAGAATAGAAACAACAGCAACAATATTCTCTTTTATTAAAAGAGGGGTCTGTGAGAGATGCTAGAACTGTGCACAACAAAAAATCTGCCTTATATTGTGTTTATCTGTCTGTTTTCTGTCTGTCTTATTTTTTTCTGTCTTACTTGATGTCTTTTCCTCTGCATCAGGGTCACAGCTTAAAGCCTCAATTATCTTAGTGATTTGAGTTTGTTAAGGCCTCTGGCTATGATTGAGTCATTCTCCTATTACTACGGGTTATGTTGTGGTAGGCTCTTCTATATAGCACTTGCTTTATTTCTATATCAAGAGTGAAGATTGAACCATTAATATTTAAGACTTTTTTTCTCGCTTTAGTGGAAGAATTGTCTAGCCCATCCAGTCACTCCAGGGTTTTTGAAATGAATGTACATTTGTCTTCTTTAAGTTTAAAATCCATGGGTACTGAAATTTGTTTAATAAGTTCAGGTATGATAAAGGATTTTAACAGAAGACTCCTATAAAACACTGGAATTCGCACAAAACTATGCAGGTCCCTATGAAAGTCAAATCCAGACATAACAAAGCTATAGGGATCCCTAAAATAAATGTACTCCATGCTATCCCACAGGGCTCATGTCAAGGAAATCTGGCTGACAGAATTGTGACATATATCTGGTAAAGAGGAATATTTCCCCTTAGTCTTCCACTGTTTGAATAAATCTGTTTAAAACCTCTGGTGCCATCAAGCTTCTTCGCTGCAATCCCCAGTCTTGTAGGACAATGAGTAATTTTTTGCTCCCACAGAACCCAGCAGTGTCTGCTCTCAGGCAATAAGAATTTGCAAAAACTTAGCAAAATTATCCCCTACAGTATTTTTAATTATGTATTGCTCTTTTGAAAATGTTAAAGGCTAATGTTATTTTCTAAGAAAGAAAAATCACCCCTCCAACAGCGCCCTTGGGAGATGAAAAATTATATACACATTTGAAATTCAAAAATTCTAAATTTTCCTTTTTTTCTTTAATAATTCTGCCTTTTGGTCGAGAAAGGTCAAGCTGTTTGTTCTGTGTGTGGTGGAGACATGAACGTCACTTTGACTGTATCTTGAATTATTGTTTTCACAGATAGACAAGGGCTTGATTTAACATAATGTTGCAACGTTGGTCCGTGTTGTTCCCTGTGCTGTGCAGAGTTGTATCTTAGAAGCTTCAGCAACCTTTGCAATCCCCTGTGATATGCACAGCTATTGACCAGTGTTTGTTGTTATCAAAAGGTTAGCTTAGGATATAAACAAATATATCGCTGTGAACTTCTAGAAAGGTCATTCATGTTTTCCACTGAGTAATAACCTTATGTTTGCCATGCTCTTACCTCATGCCTTTTCTTATGAAGCTTTTTTTTTTTTAAGCAGAAGTAGCGCAGGTATCTGTAAGGAAACTGTTCGTCACATTAATTTGTTCTATGTCCCTCTCTAAGGAAGGTCTTAAAAGGCAAACGTATTTAACCGCAGCCTTCTAATCTCTCCTGACAGATGTAGCTATAGGGCCTCATTTGAAAAATCACGTTTGAGGTGCCATGAAATTATCAATGTCCGCTTGCAGGCAGACAGATCACTAGGCAAAAAAAAGACACAGATTTTATGTATTTTATTCCCCTCATCCTCCACATCTCTTTCTTTTAGGTCCCTTGCCCATTTTCTCAGTTCTTTTCTTTTCTTTCATAACACAGTAAATACCAAGTGATGTCTTTTCCAGAAATAACTGTTTTTGAGACCAGTGCATAGCAGACTTGATACCCAACAATGGCACAACAGAACAGTGCCACCATGGAAAATTTGCTGCCAAGCAGCTGCTGAATAAGCCTTGTGGTCTCACATACAGTATATTAAAAGCAAAATAGTCGCTGACAACAAAACCCACCATGTTTCATACATATATTGAACAGATGAATGGTGTTTTCTCCACTATTACAGACAGTATATGTTCAGGTAAAGTATATGTCTAAAAAGCATGATAAAACGAGCTACATTACACCGGCTTTCTCTTCTATTTGCTACAGTTCACAACACGTAAGCTGTCGTTACACGTTTCATGCCTGACACATTCCACAAAGAAATGAGCAAATATCTGTTGACTCTCTTTGTTGCAGGTCTGGAGTTTGCCTATTCTGCTGCCCCTAAGTCCATGCAGAGTGCCATTATGGGGCTCTTCTTCTTTTTCTCTGGGATTGGCTCCTTTGTGGGCTCTGGTTTGTTGGCTATTGTGTCCATCAAGGAGATTGGCTGGATGTCATCACACAGAGACTTTGGTAAGAGATGAAAAAACTTATACACTCAACTTAACAACTGAAAGCTTAACATGTTTTCTAATAAGTCAGTCATTAGTCTGTACCAGTTCCATAACAATATCTGACATAATCTTGAATAAGGAGCTGTGAAGGCTGGATGTTAATGGAGTTGTACATATGAGTGCTGACAGAGTTGCTCAGAAACAAGCAATTGCTCTAATTGGTGTAAGACTCCTGTTGTGCTTGTTATTGGCCTCATAGCCATTTGACATGCATGCAGAGTCATGGGATGCCTACGTGAGATTACTTTGTCTGCGGTTGAATTTGAAGAATGATGCTGCTCTTGTCAAAACATCTTCAGCAGGGGGATGACTGATCTTTGCTCATACAATTCTCTCTGGGCTGTCCAAACACCACCTCAACTGAGCATCACAGTTGTCAAACCTGCTGTTACATGTCCATTGCATGTAGAGTGCATTATTGACTTTGCACATCGACCGTACATGTGGACTGGTAATAGAATTGTTGGTATCGATTCAGGATACAGAAATTTATTTTCTAGGGACATACCGTAAGAATATACATAGCTCGTGCTGATTTAAAATCCACTTAAAGACTTTGTAAATTAGACGCAGAGAGGGTGGGGACAACATCCTGTGCAGTTCTCTTGTTTTAAAAGTGTTTCCCATAATAAATAGACATGTCAGACTAACGACAAAAGGTTTGTGTAAATCTGTCCAAGTGGTGGAATGAATAGCGCGGTGGTGGCAGCAGATGGATGGGTTCCCTAGCGAGAGGAGGCTCCCAACCCAGATGCACTTTTCCCTGAGCATGCGGTAAATAAGCCAACACTGTAAATTGTTTACACACAAACACCTAATAGCTCATTAATACAGTGTGCCGACAGGTAGGGAGGTACTTTTGATGATGTTAGCACTGGAAGACGCTTGGCACGCTTCATAAATCTATCCTTTGCTCAGCCTTGCTTCAATTGAGGGGCAGTTAAACCGGAGTCGGATTGCCTGTAAGACTTCTTTTGCTTTCCAAAACAAGTCATTTAAAAGGTGTGCTGAAGAAATGGAACAAAACATCCTCCTGGCCACTGATAAAAGACACATTGCACAAAGCTTAGGCATTAAGTACAGTAAGGAATTGTGCAGTTAGTTTTTTTGTGGCTGTTTTTCACAGTTTGTTGGATGTTAGCGTCTTCCAGATCTCATGGCTCTCTAGGTGGAATGGTTTCAACTTATTTCCATGGCTGCAGGCAAAATGGTGTGCAATAAACAGCATCTTGGGTGAGCTGTGCTGAGTTGTACTGAGCTGTACGGGCCTGAAGACAGATGAGCAACATTAATCACAGACTGGGGGTCTGATTACGTAGCCCTGCTCCTCTTAAGTAAAGCTGTCCCTGTAGCGTTGACATGGAGATGGCACTGCTAGTCTGGCATCATACTGGTGGATGCTCAGCTTTTCTGTCATGCTTTCACTTCACCCCCCCCCCCCCCCCCCCCCTCATTCTGCACAAAGTAATGTTAGTCAGCATAGGTAGAGTGTTTCATAGAGTCCGTAGAGTCTTTTCTTCGTTATGGTGTTCCTAGCTGGTTTGGAAAGTGGTCAAGCTCAAAGCTGAAATTCTTAGTTTAGTAAAGTTGGCAGGGAAGGTCATATGATGCCCACACACCATACCCCAACCACTCAAGCCATTTGTGAGCAGTTGACTATTCGGCAGCCCATTAGGATTTTACTGACACTTCTCATGTGGTGAACTATGTGATAATGGATTCTGCTGAGAGGCATAGGGTCCCATTGTGTAGGAAGGAACTAATGGAGGTAAAAGGCAGTCAGAGAACCGTGGGATAGTTCTCACTATTGTGTGTTTGGCTGTAGCCGTGCAAATGAAATGTACTTGTATGTTTTAAAAAGCTTGTAATTTTAACAATTAACACAATTTGTGAATAGTGTGGTTGTGTTGTAGTCAGGCCAGTGTTTTAAAATGTTTTTTATGTATTAAGGGTGTTGTTTTGTGGCATGCTTGTTTTTAATGTAGCAATTCCTTTCATCCAATATTAATGGAAAGTTTCAAGTCTGTCTTATAACAATAGTCAGGTGCCCATATGTAGGCCTACACTGAAACTTATTTTTTCTGCTGTAATCGTTCCTCTTGTTCATAATAGACATCAAGAACTTCCCAATGTGCTTTCATTGTAAGTGATGGGGGACAAAATCCACTGTCCTGGTTTTGTGCAAAAATGTATATATGAGGCTTTAGCATCCAGAATAGTCAATATCTTACAAAGTTAGTCTTTTTGGTACCAAATTCCCTTGTTTTGCTACTAACCTCTCACCTCAGCTCAACAGGGAAACAGTCTGAGGAAACACACAGAGGGAATTTTGTATTGAAGTCTACTGAAAAGCATTGAAAAAACTCAAACCGCTGAAGCCTCATAAAATTTTCAGATAAACTTCTAAATACATTTTTGCACAAAACAAGGATTGTGGATTTTGTCTGCCAAGTGCATTAGAAGGTTGACCCTTTAATAGCCGTTACCAGCAGGAGGGATGATTACAGCGAGCAAAATGTCCTTCAATGTTCATATGAGCACCTGAACATTGTTTTAAGACTTGAAAAATTGTGAACCTGTCCTTTTAAAAGAATAGTTTGATATTTTGTGAAATAAGCTTATTCGTCTTGTAGAGAGTTAGATGAGAAGATAGATAGCACTCCCATATGTGTTTGTTAAATATAAGGCTACAGCCAGCAGCCAGTTAACATAATGTACATAAAGTTTTAATTAGTGAGCTTTATCCATTCAAAAAGAATATCTGATGTTGTGAACTTGTAATTGTCTAGCCGTTAGTGGTGTGTGTATGCAAATGAACCTTACAGACCGTCATGCATAGCCGGTCGAACATATTCTTGTTTGTTAACCAATTAACGGTTAACCATTGACATCCCTACTTTGAACAACTAAGCGAATCTAATGATCCTAATAAGAAGTTAACTGTTTAGTCCCACAGTGTTTGGTGTAAGCTCAACAATTCTGGGACCTTACTGAACCCAGTGGGTGGCTGAAAAGAATTCTTTATTTGAAATTGTTGCTGTAATTATTCAACCCACCCCCATGGACAAAAAACGGTTGTACAGGAATTCTTTTTTGCAGTATTGAGGTTCTAAATGTGTTTTACCAACAATATGAAACCATCTGTAAAATAAATGCTATAAAAAAATCCTTTCAAGTTCAAGTCAACACATATAGCATTACTTTTTCGGAAGAAAAAAGATTCCTCTAAGTCATTTCATGCCAGCCTCTGGTTCTTTGATTCTTGAATGTCTGCAAGTGAATAACTTTACCATTTAGCATATGGGAGTGAATGACCACATACTGTATGTAACTGACCGCCCATGGCATAAGTCTGTAGAGCTGAGCAGAGCCACGTCTGTTCTCAAACTTTAAACGTAGTATGATTATGTGTGGAAATTATTGATCCTTCAACCCTTTAATATTGGTATTTCATATAGGCTACTGTAGGCCTGGCCAAACACCATCTCTCCTGTCAAAGGCAGCCTGGTGGTGTTTTATCATAAGCCAAGTCAATCAAAGATCAACCTTTATTCTTTTCACAGGCATATCCTTTATACAGAAGAGGGGTTTTGTTTCTAGAAAATGTCTTTTGCTGCATTCAATTTACAACCCTTTTATGTATCTGTTCAGTATCTTTAACTCAAATTAAATGGTTTTTGTGAGCTGCCACAGACACGTGACAGGAAATGGCCTTTTCTTTGACCAGTGCTCAAGTCCTGGACTGATCTTATATCACACGTCTGGAACGTGTTAAGACATTCAGAGTGAGCTGACATTCGCATATCCTGCTCATGTAGTGTTGGATCACAGTCAGTGAAATGTCAATGTTTTAATGTAAGCCTTTAATGTCAGATCTGGCAAATTTAACATGGACTCTTATTCTGTTTGAAAATGTAACTTTTGGTGGGCATGTTAGACATGTCAGAGGTAAGAACGTGGGTTTCAGCACAGATTAGAAGGAATCATAAAGTTTCATGAGCGAGTGGAGAGCTGCAGAAAATGACTATATTTATTGCCGAAACAAACATGCATTGATTCCCTCTCTGATTTCATTCTGAGACCTTGAATGCCTTGAAGCACTAAAATATTGGGTCATTGCACTGAAGGTCTGGATCAATTGATCCATTTTCAAACATTAAATTGATATTGACCCGTTTCATCTGGACCCACATGATATGCTCTCACACATTCGCAGGTAAATTGTCCCACAAGTTATACCACTCAGATATTAGATAGCTGACCTCTTATGTATGGGCATTCGGTGTAATCACAACCCGATCATTTAAAGACTCAGTGCTGAAAAACAGGACCTCTAAGAAGTGAAAAATGGTGTAACAATAAGGCTTGTACCATAATAATCCACTCTGATTGGTTTGTACTATTTCCCTCCCTTGCTCAGAATTTGCCTTTAAAATAAATGTCAAATATTTATGGGCTTCGTTAATGTTTTTTTTTTTTTTCGCAGCCAGTCCTTGTTTAGTCTTTTGCTGCCGTAATTAGCCCTCCATATTTTCGAAAGTGCTTAGCAGCCAAGTGGGCCCTGGGGGGTGGAGGCTTAAAAGGAGGAGGTAGAACCTAACTTAATGTATAATGAAATTAGAGCAAGAGCCGTTACAAAATTGAAACCTTGCACAATTTTCAGGACTGTTCCAAAAATTGGATGTTTTTTTTTTTTTTTGCCAATCCTTTTTTCATTCCTTGGGACCTTGTTAAGAGAGAAGTTTTGAAATCTAGAACAAAGTTTGAGATTCAGTCATCTGTCGGAATAATCTTAAAGCTGCAGTAGCAACAGTTTTTCATCATAAAAACTTCACAAAATCAGGATTTGTTAGGTGCCTGGGGACATCTAGTACCTACCCATGAGCGAACTCAGAAAGTGTTGAATATGTTGCAGTAAATTCTGCACTTATTTTCATACTGTCACTGATCATATTGTACTAAAACCTTTACCAGTACAAATATGTCCTCTCTCTTCATTATTTGTATTAATAAGAACATTCTGCACACCTTGCTTTGGTAAGCTCCACTACTCTGTTAATTAAGACTGCAGCGGGAGACTCTTGGTTTACTATCTGTTAAAGTGAGTTATCGATTGAACATGCAAGCGCCCTCGTCCCAGATGCTCTACCCTTTTCCTCCTGTGCTCTCCTGTTAACAACATTGTTTTGCACTTCATGAATTATTCAAAGAGCACTTTAGTTTTTGATCTATTTCTCACAACTTAAACCTTTGACCAGATTTAGATGACAGCAAAATAAGTTAAAACTGTGACGGGGGTCAAAGTGTTTGTCAGGGTTTTCCATTTGCCACTCATCTCATTAATGCTCTGGCAGAACTTCACAGTCGTCCGCCAGCTCTCTGTTCCTAGATCAAAGGTTTCAAGCTATATAGTGTAGATGGCCCAGTGCACAGAAAATTGACAAAGAATCAGTCCTGTGCGGTGCATCCTATCATCATGATGTTCCTTTATTCCCCTCGATTTCTAATTATCCTCAAGCGCATGCACACAACAGAGAGACTGGGAAAAGAATTATCTATTAGCACAATACACGCGATGACATTACAGAGTGTGATCTGCTCTACTGATCACAAGTGATCATGCAAAGCTCTGGGATCACTTGTTTCAAATGACTTAATCCTGCTCTTTGATCAGCAGCAAAGGACGCCCTGTTAAATCATGTACAAGGGCATGAAGCCTTCTATGTTAGCCAAGGATACCTAACGATACACCACTGCCTTTAATGCAGTGATACTATACCTGACCTGGGTGAGGAAGTTTCATGTTTTAAACAACTGTTGCAATGAGTTTACAGATTGTGTTTAGGCATATGGCCAGATTTATGTGCATATTAACAGAACATACCTGACTTTACATTATTCTTGAAGGACCAGTGTTTTGCCGCTCTGTGCCACATGGTTTTCTTATCGGATTCATAGACTTTTAGCATTTGTAGTAAGTGTTTAAGTGATAGTTTAACATTCTGGGAAATATACTTATTTGTTTCATAGTCGAGAGTTAGATGAGAGGATAGCTACCACTCTCATATCTGTACTGTAAATATTAAGCTAGCAGCCACTTAGCTTAGTGTGGAACAAAGACTAGGAAGAAGAGGGAGTCAGCTAGCTAGATAGATAACAAAATACAGCAACCAGCACCTCGTGTAACTCTCAGCTAGACAGCGAATAAGATTATATCCCAAAATGTTGACATATTCCTTTAACATCACTAATGTAATACTTCTATAAAGTTTTGACATCTTGCAACATCTGTTGTATAGCAGGGCTGTTACGTTTTATTCAAAATTGAAATTTTCATTCAAATGTGGTAAAAAAATTAAATATTCCAACTGTAATGACCTTGTCAAATTCAACATTGCACTACGGTCTATTTGTGCAACAGACTGCTTGACGTAGTTTGGCTTGTGGTCCAGCAGAGGACCACAAGCCAAAACTCACAATCAGCCTGACTTATTGCAAGGCCCATTGACATATCAGTAAACTAAGCTAGCAACATTATGTTGTTTGCTAAAATGGATGACACTTGCGACCAAAGCTGTGCTGAAAATCACAGCACAAAGCATCTGAGAAGTAGTGTATGGAAATATTTTGGGTTCTAAAATTATCAACGAAGATAAGGCTGTTTGCCAACCACACCTGCCAGCTTGCCACCCAAGTGAGAAGCGGAGGCCTCAAACGAACAGCGTCAACTGTACAACCTTGTCTGACTGCATCACGCTATGTGGGTTCCGTACGAATTAAATTGAAGATTTGTACAAACAACCTATTTTGCTACAGCGCACTTTCTGGATTCTTACTATAAGGATTTGTTCAAATTCAGCTGTTTAGTTAGTATAAGAAGCGATGACCTCAACCGCACTGTTCTGCCTTAATGTGTTGTCTTCTCTTCAAAAGTGAGGCTTTAAAAAATACAAAATCCACCGTTTCTGCTGTGATCATGTACCTGCATCACACTGAACACATTCCAAAAGAATTCAATAAAATAGCCAATGAAGTCCGGTCTGAAATAAATGTTAAAATCTTTTTGTCCTTTTTTTGTGTTCATAAGCACCATCTCGACCCAGCAGTCTGTTAACTTTAAACGGACAGGTGTAATTAGACTGCACTCGAGTACATTCACCCACACACCACACACAAACTCTCCTCACCATGTGAATAGGCAGGAGTTGAATTGAGAATTGCCCCCATATCTAATTAAAATCAAGCCTGCTTCTCTTTCTCCGGCTCTTTATTCAGTGTGACAGCTCGACATGGAGAAGCTAATAGGAGCTTTCTGAGGAAGACAGCAGATTGCTCTGGGGCTTCACATTTACTCGTTTGACGATAATGTAGGATGTAAGCTATAGGTATCTCTGTCCACCGTTGAAACGGTGCCTCACACAGAACCTGTTACATAAAACAGGAATTTTCTTCAATATGCTGTAGAAGAAAAAGGCACCCTTCAAAGGCTGGCTCTCCCAAAAACATCTCCTCTTCTAGCAAAGTAGTACACAGCATCATCTCACGCAGTTGGCTGCAAAGTCAATTGGTCTGCCTGACATGGTCAAGAGGAAAAAAGCCGCTCTAATGCCAATCCAATTGTCTCCGTACTTGAACAGTGGAGACAATTGTATTGTTGTCAGCTTTGCCCTTCATGTAAAACCCCAGCAAAGCGAAAACAAGATTTGTTTAGAGCTTTCCTCTTGAGGTTAATCGCTGAATATGGACGAGCTCTTCAATCAACAGTGCAGCAAATGTTAAGACAGTTAGAGCCTGAGTTTAAAGGCTGCCGGTTGAATTCCCCAGACCCAGTATGAAAAAAAAAATGTGGTTGTGGAATGTCAAGAAGTGGCGTTATTCCATTTTTAGATGCTTGCAACTTACTCTATGTCCTTAGTTCTGTGTGTCGTCCCCTCCCTCCTGTACACAACTCATACTTCAGTCCCAGCAAATCACAAAGGAAGCATCCGTTTATTTTATTTATTTATTTTTTTTGGCTACCTTTTATTGCATCCTATTCCCACTAGGAAACAAACTGTCCCTTTAATACCGATGAAAGACTCCCTGGCTCGAATCACAGCTGAGGGCCCACATTGTGCTGTTATTTCTGATGCTTCAGTCAACAATACTGCCTTTCTATATCAACACTGAAGTGTGAGGTCAAGCATCTTCACTTTCAGAGGGCTTCAATGTGGTGAGATGAGAAGTAACAAGCCCCCCTGCTGAATCCTAATTCCTGACAGAATCATGTTTTCCTGCCATTCTCACTTCAAGACTGCCTTTTATGTCTAGCAGGAACACAGGAACCTGCCATAGTCACAAACGCTTGTGGCCATTTACCTTTGGTTTTCTTTTAACATGGAATAATGTCCCTCTCTGAATATGTCATGACTGATTCTTTTGTTCCTCAAATTTCCATATTTGTCATTAGTGTCATCTGAAGGTCAGTCTTACTTCTCAGCTGTTTAGAGTGTCACCTAAATATTCGATATAATAATGCCTTTGTTTTCTCTTCCTAGGTAATATCAATGACTGCTCTCTGCACTACTACTTCTTTCTTCTGGCGGGGATCCAGGGCGTCACCTTGCTGGTCTTCCTCATTGTTTCTGTCAAATATGACAAACAGAGGGCCAGAGCAGGAAGCCAACGGCAGAGACACATCTCCTCTTGACCCCAACAACAAGCCCCATAGTGTATCCCTCTCACCGTACCTGCCTTTCCCGGTCAAATCACACAGTGCCCAAAGAGCCTGTCGAATAGGTACTTACTAATCAAATCCTACGACGTCACCACTGTAAAACGTTTTACATTTAAATATATGTTTCTTATTTAAGTTTGTTTTAGCTTGTAATCAGGGATTCTTTATCCTCTTTTTTTTTATAACAATAATGGTTTCACATCACTGCTGGATGTACAGGTACCACTGAAAATATAGAGATTAATACAGGAGTCATGTTTTTAATTCATTTCTACTGTACTCTGTTACTCCTGTGTGTTTACTCCTATTACCTTTCTTTGATCATTTGCACTTGACTTGAGGAGTGGTGCCATAAAAATACAATATCTAGATATTTCTAGTCTTGTTTAGTTGTTTTTAAAGTGAGATTTTTACTTTTTGTTTTCTAGCAATGTCTTATTTTTGCAGGAACTTTTATGCTAACCACTTTTCTTGCTGACCTTAGTATGACAAATGATCACTATTTAGTCAAATTATTTACAGTATTTCTGGACATTCATCCACAGTCTGAAATTGGGGTGTTCTATGCATTAAGCGTACTTGAATGTTAGCGTTATTCTTTATTTATGTTTATCCTCTTTGGGCTGCAGGAGAGCCTCAAATACCTATGCAGCAACATCCAAGTTGTGAACAAATTGAATGGGAAATTAATACAGAGGGTAATTTTATGTTTATGTGTTGGTGCAGATTCCCAGAGGTGATTGCTGTTATTGTTGAGACAGAATTGGGCTTTTTTTGTTTGTGGAGATTCCAAATGAACACACTGCAATTTATATTCAAGTAATCAGATCTAATATTCAAATCTAATATTTGGAGAAAAATAAGTATCCCACGTTTGTTTCCACTGCCTGTGATTGCATATTGTAAATCCACATAAATCCACCCAGTAAATCCAGTATAAATCCACAGACAGCACCATACATGAATAATGATAACTCCTCATGTTAAAAATACTCCATGACTCCTTTGAAGCTTCAGAGCAGTTTTTTTTTTTTTTTTTTTTTTTTTTTGGTCAAGCTGCAAAGCTGCAAGTCAGTGTGACACAACTAATTAGAACCTAACCTTAAGCTTAATAGGAAACCTTGAGTGTAGCTCTTAAAATATCTGTGGCATTAGTGCTTGGATCGTGATAAAAAATAGTTTTTGACTTGATAAAATGACAAGAATGAAAAATGTAACTCATTCACATTTACATCTTTAGCTTTAAATTTAGCCATAATTACAGTATTTCTTGTCAGGAACTTTTTGCAGTGTTGTTATGGTTTTGAGGCTTTGCCAGAAAATCTTAAAAAAAGAAGCATCTGTTTTGTTGTTGTATTTATTAGACTGTGATACATTTGTTTTAACTTTATATTTTTAAGAAGAAAGATACTTCCTGTGTGTGTGATTCTTCAAGCCTCCAAATAAGGTACAGCACAAGCTACAAAATGGTATTAAAACAAGAAAACTCTCAGGGCTCGAGGAATAGTGTCAAGTGTAACTCTCCAGGAAAAGTTAAAAACTGCCTTTGGGAACTCAGATCAGTGTTTACCCTGTGGTGTAAATGAAGGTACATTTGTTGTCATAATACATAAAAACCAGAAGCTATCTTGCTGACAGTATGGGATGGTTAATTTTAGTTTGTGTTTAATTGTTTGGATAAATGGATATTCCTTGTTTTATTGCATATTTTATATACACTTGCTGTGTCATCTCAGTCCTCTTACAAAGATTTGTTAAAGGGGACCTATTATGCCTTTCCTTATTTTCTGTCATATACAGTATATAATGTTACAATGTTGGATGTTCATATTAAACTGGTGAAAGTGTCAAACGTATGTAGTTGTAATCCCTGTGAGCAAAAAGCACCAGCTTCAGACTGCACTGAACGCTCGGTTTCCAACATTTTTTTTTTTCTACTTTCAAACTGAGCTGATGTCAACTGGTGACGGATTTCTTAATATGCTCCACACACAGCGTGCCCACAACTGCTGCAGTGTTTGTTTGTCAGCTGCTCTTGTTTGTTAGTGCTGGAGTTCACTGCTCCGCTCCACTAACATTATCGTGTTTTTCCATTATTTTAGCGGTAGTCACGCTGAGCCATGACTCGAGTCGAGCTGGCATGCTGTGAGTGTTTTTCCATTACACAGCACGGTTATAAAGTAAGTTGTTTACCTGTTGGAGGTGTGCTGGTCATCTGCAGCTCTTCATCATACATCATCATCATTGTGGCTGTTTCTGCTTGTACTATTCTTCCCTGCATTATTTCTAACTGATCCACTGAACAAAGAGCTCCAAGTATCTCCAAATCTTGTTGCGTAGAACTGTTTGTATTAAAGAATAGCGCTGCTAACGAAGCTCCGCTCATTTAAAAGCTTTAATATGTAGCAGTAAAAGCAGGAAATGTTCTCATCAGCAGTAACTTTACACGACAGACATGGCTGCCCCTCGCTAGGCTTCCTGAACCTGGCCAGTCAGCACAGAGTGGGCTCATCAGGAGAGGGGCCTTAAAGAGTCGGGAGATAAAACAACCTGTTTCAGACAGAGGCTGAACTGAGGGGATGCTTAAAGGGCCAGTATAAGATAAATAAGGAGTTTTTTGAACGATGAATCATGTAAAGATATTCCAATAGAGCCCCAGAATATAAATGTAGAGTTGGAAATGAACAAGATATGTCCTCTTTAAGTTCATTTTGGAACTATATTCTTCATATATATTTTTTATTATATTCTTTTCATATTGCTACAGAACTGGAATATGTTTTGTGGTTATATTTGTGGCCATTAAAGTATATTAAAATGAGAATTGGGATTTTGGGTCACTTCCAGTCATTGTATTAATGGCTTTCAAAGCCAGCTCAGATGTCTGTCACATCACTTTAACTGCTGTCACATAGCAAAGTGGTTGTAAAAAGGATTATGATTATTATGCTTATTTATCAGATTTTCTTTCAGGCCAGCACTGCTTTGTCACAGGACTTGTAGTCACCCACTCTTGAACTGATTGATGCATTTGTCAGAAAAAAAAGAGGTGCTGGGTGTTAAAATTCAAAACTGCTGACCATATAATCACAGGTGTATTGACTGGACTTAAGAGTTACATGTATAAATGTTAAAATAGTAGCCTACTATTCTACACATATACTGTATATCTAAAAGTTAACTGCTGTGTTCACATATATTACTGATGTAAACGAACATTTTACAGCATCAGAAAGCATTATTAACTTAGAGTGATAGCATGTTCTAGTCCTGTATTTTGAGTTTAGGCAATGGGGCGACCATGTTGTTTATATCTGAATCACAGATTATGCCTTTAAAGCCTGCCGCGATGCTTTCATGATCGAGGTTAGGGTTTGTTGGCCCTAAGGCAAACTTAAAATGGAGTGCCTAAATTATTTATATTACAAAAAGCACACCCTGTGGTGGGCTGTTGGGGAAAAGGTTGCAAACGCAGAGGTGTAAACCCTCATCTCGCATTCCCAATGGGACAGCAGCATATTTCTTCTCAGTTTCATCAGACACAGATTGAAATCAACACGTCATCACAGATCATTTTTTAATGCTGAGGCCTCAAAGCCATAAGGCTCGGAGAGGGCCGTTTCCTCTTTAATTTGGTCCGAGAGCCTACATAGCTGTGACTGAGCAGACAGCTTGATGTTTGAAACCAACACAATGCCTCCAGGTCATAATTCTACTGTGGCGGCTTGTTTCTCATGTTGAGAGGAATTCCTGACACATTGAAGTGGTTATGGAGGCAGAATTGAAAAGCAATAACACTAAAAAATATGGTTTTAGCACTGGCCTCCCAATATTTTAAGATGATTTATTGGCCAGGATTTAAGCAAACAACAGTGGTGTAGAGAAAGCCCCTCCTGAATACATTTATACCTTTTATGTACCTTCTGAAGTTCTGATTTAACCTTTTTGTCTCCCAATCACTTTCCAACAACTGCTCACGAAGTCTCAGAAATGTTGCTAAAAGGATGTACAAGTGAAAGAATACCAAGATTGAACGTGTACAGTATCAACATGCGTAATGTGAAATTAAGATTTTGTTTTTGAATTTAGCTGATGTCTCTGTCCACCATATTAATTGGACAGAGATACCATTTTCCATGCTCTATGTAACTTTGTCTACATCTTCTCTAAATGACTTTTTGGGGTCATGTGGGGCATAGTCTACACGATGTTAAGCTGCTTTTAATTGTATTACGCACTCTTACCTGTGTAATGAGAGACCGTCAGATGCTCCCGAAGATGTTCTTCCAGTAATTGGAGGATTAGGACGTATCATCGCATGTTAATTAAGATAAGCTAATGCAGACACAATGTTTAAGAAAACGGCCAAGCAGACACACCGCCTATCTCTAAGCACTAATCATCCGCGTTTACATAGAACTAATTATCTTATCTGAGCTGTCTTTGTTGGTCGACATCCTGGAGCCTTTTCTGTGCAAGATTCCAAATGGGACAGCAATGAACAAGAGAGAAGTTGTTTAACTCAGGGTTGATCTGTTTCAAACATGCTGCCCCCAAGTGAAGTCATGCTGTGGATGTGAGCTATGGAAAAGAAAACATATGTAGAGCCTCACACAATCTCCTGTTCCGGAAAATGAGCTAGTCTTGTCGCTTGAAAGAGTGCTGTCTGTGGGGTTGAGCACAACGGCGGGTTAAGGATGTTCATTCAGATAGATGATCTGTGAAATAAGCAACCATAAAATGCTTTAACAGCGTACATCCATTTGGATTTACGGCATCAACCTTGGTTATTATGTGCAGGCCCTGTGGTTTAAAGCATCTTATTTGTGCAGAATGGGGCTTGACTCCCATAAAACAGTACATGCATCAAGATAAATCTTTCTCACCCACTTTGAGAAATACCATTTGTGCCAGGTGTATCTTGGTAGCCCTCTGACCTTCTGTTGTTTTCAACAAGCAGAAAAATGCCCCAGCTTGTCTCAGAGCGCTGGGTGATATGTTGCTCCCTGTGCACCGTGCCCCACTGGTCCTCCTGGGCCGATATATCTAAATGACATGGTTGGGTACTCACCTCATGCTGCTGAAGGGCTTCACTAGCTACTGTAGTTGTTTATTGCCTTTGGGTTTTGAGTCATGGCTGATATATCTTTTTAGTGCATATGTTTATACTGTAGTGTGTGTGTGTGTGTTTATATCAGCTGTTAGGATCCACCTGTAGGACACCTCCACATAGCCCATATAAGTTAAACAGTTAATAGCCATTTTGTCTTTTCCATAGACCTCCATTGTTGTCCATACAACAACACATAAATGAGCCACACTGTAGCACTGGGTGACATGTTCCTTCATTACCATGAACATAGGCACTGAGTCAGTCCCACATACACTGTCCTGCTGCTGCCATAAATACTAACTAAAGCACCAAATGTGTTCAAATCCTCAGAGCTGAAAATGCCCCAACAAATACACTGTTAAGAAACATTTGCTAGAAACTACAGTGTCCAGCTGTTTTAAGATATGAATAAGGAAACTACACTTATCTTTTACGAAACACTATTAAAGACTATTTGTTCAAAATCTATCCATGGGTTTTGTTGACTACAGAATCAAGCCAGCCTTAATCTAAAGCAGTGGTTCCACATTTTGCGAAATACGCTTATTCACTTAGTTGACATGGTCAGTGCTATTGTCTCTGTCTGTCGGTTAAATATGGCGCTACAGCCAGCAGCCGATTAGCTTAGGTTAATATAAAGACTGGAAACAGCTAGCCAGGCTCTGTCCAAAGGTAACTAAATCTGCCTATAAGCACCTCTACAGCTTACTAATTAAGATGTTATATCTTGTTTGTTGAATCCGTATCCGTAATCAATCATCTTGCGCTCTGGGAGACAATGATCACCATTTTCACCATTTTCAGTCTTTTTGGAGAGAAAATAATCAATTAAATTAATCATTAATTGCAGCCCTACTGGTAGGTGGATATTTTTCTAATTTTCAGCAGAGCTAGACTAGCTGTTTCCCCCTGTTCTCAGTCTTTTTTTCTGAGCTAGCTAACCAGCTGCTGTAGCTTCATATTTAACAGACACATATGAAAGTGCTGTATTGATCTTCTCATCTGACTACTGGCAAAAGAGTCAATAAGCCATGGATGTATTAATAAGTGCTCTCCCCAAAATGTGGAACCATTCCTTTAAGGTTAAAATGAGGTTAAGGTTGGGGCAAGGGGCTACTGTAGGCTGTAAAGTAGTAAATAGAGCCCTTACAAAGATAGTGAGACAAGTTATTGTGTGTGTGAACATTTGTGTGTGTGTTTGTGTACTCTAGTGTTTGTCTTCCCACTGTGGCGCACTGGTCAGGTGGGAGACTTTGTTTACAAGACACAGATTTGGCACAAGGGTTTTGTTTATGAACAATGTTGTCATTGGTTCCCTGCGGCTCCATCTGTAAAAATTGGTCAGACCGGAATGACAAGCTGACCTTGTCAGCTGCTCCTTCGTTCCTCTGCTACAGTGTGTTTAGTAGCTGTGAAACTACTGTGAACTGATTTAAAAATGAATTCAAAGGAAGCAACATAAATCAAGCAGCGAATAATCATTTGGAAATTGCAAATACAGACCCGGCACATTAGGACCACAGGGAGCACAGCCAACCATTAGTGAGAGTTTGTTGGTCTCACATCATCAATTTAATTAAAAATCCATTTAAGATGGAGGCCTGGGGAAGGTTTTTTTCTTTTCTTTCAGGGAAGTCAAGACTTCAAGGCCAACAAAAATAAGTGTTGAGTTTCCATCTTCCAAGAATGGAAGTGAATACAATCATTAAAATCTCCAGTGCCACGTCCCAGCAGGTGTGAACACGCGTCTAAAACCAGAGCCCAAGGGGGCAGAGACAGTGGGTCTTTAATGGGCTGGTGTTCTGTTCCAACATGAGGAAGCTGAAGCCAACAACGATGGTCATGGAAAGAAAGTCACAGTGGTGTTTTAATTGAACAGGGCCCCCCATCAATCATGCCCCTTGTGGCTGACAGTTAAATCCTCCCAGACCTACAGTGGCTCCCCTCACCCTTCACAGTCCACAGGCTGAGCACAGCAGCAGCCACGGTCCCAGTGCACAGCACATGCTGCACATGGATCCCGCTTCAATCCCCTGCAGCCACCGATAGAGCCACAGAACCAGGAAATTCACATAGGAGACGGTATTGCATCGCAGGAAAAAAAGGAAATCAGGACAGACAAGAAACAGAGACAAAGAGGTGAGTTTTCTGTGTGTGTGTGTGTGTGTGTGTGTGTGTGTGTGTGTGTGTGAGAGAGAGAGAGAGTGAATGTGAGTGTGAGTGTGAGTGTGTGTGCATGCAAGTATCTGAAAGCAATACCAACAGCTCATTTTCACAGACACTTTAAAAGTAAAATGGCTATTCTTTGAAACTCTGTTTCTTAAAAATAAAAAAAAATAAAACACCAGAAAATATTTGTTCCTCTTATGTTTGTACAGTAAATATGGCGCTAAATCCTGTCTCTGTATAAAGGTAACAAAATTCACCTACCAGAACTGCTCATTGATTAACACATTATATCTTGAGACTTCAGGAAGTTTTTGAGCCCAGCTAAGAAATAGCATGTAACCAACAGTAAAACCACAATGTGACATTTTGACACTTTGTTTTTTGTACAGTTTAGACAAATGAGATAGCAAGTGTTCATGTAAGCTTTAGAGGTGCTCGCAAGTGGATTTTGTCACCTTTGGACAGAGCTAGGCTAGCTGTTACCCTCTATTTCTAGTCTGTGTGCTAAGCTAAGCTAACAAACATGAGAGTGGTATCAATCTTCCTCTAACTCTCAGCAAATACGTGTATTCCCCAAAATCTTGAACCATTCCTTTACTTATCTTTAACCCTCATATGGCTTGTCATCTCTCTATTAGTACCTCATTTATTGATTTTTTTGTTGTTAATTCAATGTTCTGGCTCAGCATGTAGTGGATCAATAGCAGCACCATAGAAGCATAAAAAGGAGTCAGTCAACAAGCTGCTTGAACTAATTAAATAAAAGTAGAAAAGCCACTAAACTTTAATACAGGTGTCTAGACGTTCAATGCTGACATGACCAAGCCGATCTAAACGGCATTCCTAATTACACCCAAGGTAGTGCTACCATTTGCTGAAGTATCTTTCATCTCCCCTCTTCCAAGCTAATATTGTGAGCGTTGCTGATTAACAATCTGATCCACACTGCAGCAACAGTTAACATAATGTGAACATTTCTCTGCTTGATGGAAAATAATAACACAAAAACACAATCAGCCAACACCACTGTGATGATAATAATGTTCACCGAGCAAAATGCAATTTTTCAGCCGACTGCCTTTGTTTAGGAAGTTTTCAGAGATGATTATTATTTGTGCAATTATCTGAATAATAAAAGATCCATTTCCAAAAAGAAAACATTTCCCACCTTGCCTGTAATTATCCCCCTTTGTATCCACATGCTCCCAGAGAGATGGCGAGCACATTACATCCCAGTTAGTCCATCAGTATGCTCTCCTGGAGGCTATGGGACAGAGGTTAATGAGACCTTAATTGGCATTTTCTTCAAAGCTCACAAAACTGTAAACTGGGGGGTGGCAGAGGAAATGTCACATTACCATGTTGTTCAGGCATTTAGTTTAAAAGCCCTTCCATACACTACAGTAGTTGCCATGTAAGGACCGTATTCTAATAAATGAGATGAGAGTATTAATGGCCACTGGTTTCTTCCACTGGTCATCATTAAAGGGGTATTGTCATGTGTTTAATTAGCTCACCTTGCTCATTCCTCAGTTAACTTTAACAAAGCGGCACAATTCTCCCTTAGGATATGAGAAATGAATGGCCTTATGATGCTGCGGTCAATAAAAGCTGATACACGCTCTTGACATTGTTGTGTATTCCTTAAATGTTATGAAAATACAATATACAGAGCAATACAATATGTAGGAGACTGTTCAGTATATACATAACAGGTCCTCTGCCGTGTTAAGGAGGATGAGAATGAACCGGGAAGTTGTGCCTTTTTTTCCCCAACTACATGCAGGAGTTTCTCTTGGCTTGCTTCGGCCTTTCCAGAACTCTTCCAAAGAGTGAGGATGTGGCATAAGAAATTAATATCCAAAATGTTACAAAACTTCCAAAACCATTTAATGTGCACAAACATTTGGAACATCTATCTACTCATGTTACTGTTGGTTTTAAAATTTACATGTTGTCTGGATATCACAGGTCATAGTTACTGCTGATCAGTTCAGGGATCATTACTTGATTCTATCTAAACCCTGTAATAATAAAATGATGATAAAAAGGTAATCATCTGATAAACAAATGAAACGAAAAGAACCACCTGATGTCCTCATTCATTGACATATTTTTCATTAGTGATTCACCGTCAGTCACTTGTGGCATTGTGACAGTCCTCTTGAATTTTGTGACCCTTTGGCAGTTTGGGGTGATTCTGAAGTAAATGTCTTTCTCTTTCACCGACCTAGGGTCAAGTTTATATCCAGACCCACTTTCCTCTGAAAGGCATAAGGGTGAGTTTGTTACAAGTGCACACAGTATATTATGCCACCTCTTTTAAAGCACTGTCATTTAATCTTTCCATGTAATTGCGCAACTCCTTGGAGTCTCCCATCTCTACGTCTTGGCACACCCACTTAATGTCCTGGCTGTGGCTTCCAGTCAGTGTGTTCACAGTGGGGTAGCTATTGTCCGAGGGGATGGTGGTGAATGTGGTGAACTTGACTCGCTTCCTCTTGGTGGTGGGTGAGTCTCCTTTGCTTTCCTTGGTTATGCAGCTTGTGTCCGCCGCCCGGTGCACTTGGCCCTGCACGTTCTTCTGGGCTGAGCCTCCGTTCAGCAAGTGGCTGCCTTCCTCGAGCCCGCTGCTTGAGTCCATCATGGAGGTTTGTTCCTCCTGCTGGGGTGACAAGCTGATTTGGCTCTCTAGTAGCTCTGCCTCATTCCCCAGCCACACCCAGTCGTGGGCATGGTTCATGTTCTCTTGGCCCTCAATGGAGAACTCCTTGTGGCGGTATTTGAGGGTATAGGAAATGCAGTTTATGAGGAACACCAGGATAGCGAGGCAGAAGACCCCCAGCAGGGCGTACATGCCGATCTCCAGGTCTGTGAGTCCACGAGCAGTCTGAATGAGGTCATCGTCCATGTTGCGGCCACGGGGAAGGTCCACTTGGGCAGGAAAGTCGGCAAAGTCGATTGGTATGTTCTGGCTACCATCGTCTGAAAGTTTATCCCCATTGGGTCTGCGCATTATTGCACTTCTAGTGGTGGTGGCCCTCCTCAACACCCCGTCCTCCATGTCGGAGATGGAGCTGCCATAGTAGTGGGTGTCAAGGTTGGTCCTGTCCTGGGAGGGGGATAGCCTACCCCTGTTCTCCACATCCTCTCCATCGGGGCCGTAATCGCTGCTCCCTCCCCTTGAGCTGTCACTATAACCAAACTTCACCCTGATGTTACAGTTCCCTGCTGCCAGGATGCTGCGGCGCTTGAACTTCTGGCAGATCTCGCAAACAGTCATCTCCACTCTGACCAGCAAGCCTTGGCCCTCCGCCTCCGTCACAATGACAGGCCATTTCCACGAGGGGTCCTGCTGCACTGTCACTATATCCTCGTCCAGGGAGGTGGCTGTCAGGACAAAAAAGTCGGGATTGTACAGGTCTAGAGGAGCTACAGAGCCGTCGCTGAACTGTAGCCAGGCGCTGATCAAAGCCTCCTGCGAAAATACACACACACAAAACAAAATGCAAGAAGAGAGAGTAAGAATAAGAGAAAATAAATAGTGAGGGACACAAAGACAAGCAATTGAACTTATAGTATAAAAATACTGCATCTAGCCTCATTTAGCAGAAACAGACTGTAACGGATAATTTTGTTTTCAGTGTATTAGCTCTGAGATTATTATGAAAGGCTTCTTTGCTGGGTAGTTAGAGCATCAACCAGATGTTCAGGTGCTCTCAGGTAATCCTCTTTCCTGTTGTCACTGGCTGTTACTTTCAGGATGATAGTGAATTAGTAAAAATGATACTGATTGTTTGCATTCAATGTCCATTTTGTCAATGCACCACAGAGACTTACAATATATTGGAGCTTTTGAATGGTGGGACGTAAGTTGAATACAAGCTCACTAAGTCACATGGTTTCACTAACTCAGCAGCTATTCTCTCTAAGCTAAGGAGGATACAGATTAAAAAGATAGGCAGAAAAGATCAAACAATAACATTAAACATTGTTCATGTGACTGAGGATTTGCCATACATGGGCATCTTAAGGCCTGCTCCTACTGCAGTTTCACAATTTGCCTTTTTTTGTCGCCGAAGGACAAATCCCCAGAGGCGTACAAGTAGATCCCCACGGTGGTCTGTCCATGTGGTCTTTCCTAATTACTGACTCCAGAGGACTTAGAGTGCAGTGCTGCCTGCTTATCTTCACACTTTGCGTGTGGAGATAGGGCAGATAAATGGCCGTCCCCTCTTTTCTCAGTTGGAGGAGAGTGAAGAGTAACGCAAAGGAGCAGTTTGGAGAACGAGTGACAGGGCTTGATAGGCAGATCAAAGAGGCCACAACGAGGGTAGCTACAGCAAATGAGAAAGGGAGGCAAAATATGATAGGAGGGCCAAGTTTGGGCTGTAAGTCAAATTTTGGTACAGAAGCTGTGGTGTTGCTTTTACATGCTCTGAGATTAAGCTCCCGTTTCTATTAGCTGCCCAAGGAAACACATTCTGTCACACTCTGGCTTTCAAGCCTCGGAGTTAAGAGGGTTAGGGATGGTGTGGAACAAACAAATAGACACATGTACATGAGCACATGCACACTCACGGCTCTCTTTGATTGTAAAATTGCTCATTCAAGGGCCCTGTTAGTGTGAAATGGAATCTGGAAGTAAGTCTTTTGTTTTGGAAAGCACAATAATCAAGACTGCAGAATGCACATTTTTGGCTTCAGCAGATATATAAAATTCTGTCTTTTATCAAACTGCAATCAAATCAATGAAGAATAATTTAACAGACTAATGCTTTGAGGCAATAATTAATGGTGTTAAATGAATAGACATCACTCTGTCTTAATCACACCTAGCTAAATAGTGTTTGTAAATAATTGGTGGTGTGGTTTTATTCTATTTTCATATAACTGTGATGGCATAGTGAGAGATGAGCAATAAAATAAGGCTCACTTCACACTTTATTTCAGGTCTATTATATATATTACAGTGTCCCGACCTGTTTTGGGCTCTGCAGAACCTCCTGTGTGGTCGTGGTAGCCAGAATGGCTCTGTTGCTTCCTGGACTGAGCTGGAGACTCATGGAGAGGCCCGTGACCAGCTGGACCCCCAACTCTGTGATGGTCACTTTGTCATCCACCACTGTGATAGTCTTCTCTGCCAGGATTGAGTCTGACAAAGGAGACAACACCTAGGAGGTGCAAAAGACAGGGAAGGAAACACATTTCAGATTACA
Source organism: Thunnus albacares (assembly GCF_914725855.1). NCBI lineage: Eukaryota > Metazoa > Chordata > Actinopteri > Scombriformes > Scombridae > Thunnus > Thunnus albacares. Next base: position 13,303,846 of record NC_058107.1, read on the forward strand.
AGTGCAATACTAAAGGAATTTTAAAAGGAAAAGATGATGAATTAAATTTGCTTGCACTAATTTAGTTTCAAATTTTATGATTGTTGAACAATAATCTGTGACATTCTGGTAAGATAAATTACAGATGCAACTCTGTATAAAAGTGTCTCAGTCTATTCTATAGCCTTTATAAAAGCTTTTCATTTCCTGCTCTAGACACCCCAGGTTGGAGAGGTCTTTCCCAGGAGAAATCAGCAACGAAAGCAACTAAAGCTGAACAGAGAAAGGAGCACTACCTATAGAAACTCAAACTTCATCAACAGAAAAGCTGAAAGCAGTAATAAGTCACCACTGGTCACACCGCTTGATTGACAAGTGAAGTGGAATGCAAAAACATCACATCAATGAGCACTTAGCAGTGAAGATGTCACAGACTTGAAAAAGCAGATTACCACAAGTTATAGGTGATTTAAGAAAATGTCTTTGCAAGTGTTTCATCTAACATAAAAGGCTCACAAGCCCCTGCGCAATATGCAAAACGATACACAAAACCTACTTTTTATTTTATCCGTTTTCTCAGGCTGTGTAGATCAAACAACAGCTCTACTTGGCTGCCATCCAACCCCCATATCTCCTGTAGGTAAGAATCCATTCCCTTTGATTAATACTGGTAATCCAGAGGAGAAGCACACTTTAACCCCAAAACAGAGGCAGGAAGTCATACTGTGTTTATGATGAATGCCATCCAAAGTACAGAGTGACTTTATGCATATCCTTATAAAGGTCTCCTCATGCATCAGTCTGCATCGTGCGTGGCACAGGTAGTCACAGCCGTCAGACCTTTGCACTTGTCATGTTTTCCGGTTTTTGCTTGTTTCATCAAAGCTTGGGTTTTTTTTGCGAATGTGAAGACACGTCTGCACACAGACAGATGAGTCCTCAGATGCCAGGGAACGGATCCCACTCACACAGATGTCATTAGGAGACTGATATTCATCCAGTTAGCCTAAAGAGCCCAACAAACAAAAGGCAGAGGGGGAGAACCCACTCACTGTCGCCAGCTGCTGAGAGCCCACAATACAGGCTGTGACACACCAGCAAGCACCTGCCTGTACTAGACAAAAGGAGGTACTAGTCGAACCGTAGCATCGACAGCGGCATCTGTTATTGTCCCTGGAATACATAATATGTTCATGTTCCTACCGTGTATTATTCACCTTTCACAGGTTTGTTCTAGCATGCATTTATGTTAACAAAAAGATGCACAACAGTGAAGTTCAGAATTGTGTACTACATGGTGATTTTATTTATGCAAGACAATATATGTTTTCAATATTCAAGTAATTGAAATGTTTCCAATTTGATGATATTATAACAGTAATAAAATCATTACCACAATAGTTTTGAGTAACTAGAGTAATTACACAAAACAGACCTTTGCCAAGATCATTGGCAACCTCCACTGCCCTCTGCACTGCATTTTACATTGTGTGTCATCAGATTTGGGGGGAAATATGCAGGATAACTTTGCAACACCAGAGCGGAAGCAGGCACTGATCTTCTGGCACAAACATGACTAAAGCATTAAAAGATTCTCATGATGGCAGATGGTGGAATGAGTGAATGCATATTCATTGTTATGAAGAGCTGTTTCCAGATCCTTCTCCATGTTTTTACAAAGCACTGGCGGGGGAAGGAAGAAGGACAAGTAGCTAAGACCATCACTGAGACGGGGAACAACAGGATTCATGGGAAATAAAGTTAATTTGGGAAGCACTGGAACGAGTAGCATCCACATGTGAAGAGCCACTATAACTCAATTGAACATTCAGATTACTTAACAAATGTACTGGCATTGGACAAAGGCTACCAACTATTGTCTTTTTTTTTACACCTGCCTATTGAAGAAGGAATAGTTCTGGTTTACTGCAACTGGTTTTTGTGGTTTCTACCATCGTTAGTAATACCACTTTACTCATCAAGTAGTTGCTGAGATTGTGAATATAACAACATCACTACAATGAAGTTCGACGGAGCAAAAATACAAGAGGTCAGACAAACAGACAAACAAGTCAATCTAAAGCACTGATGTCTGTAATAGTACCACATTGCACAGGAAAACAAGTACAATGGGTCAAAGTTGAATAAGGAGCAATGTGCAGTTTGAGTAATAATTTTACATCTGACCTTTGTTTTCACTGTGAAATAATTTTGGCTAACCTGCATTTATTTGTAAGATCTGTCAAACTGACTGACTGCTCTTTCTTTGTGTTACCTTCTTATGTGTGATTTTGCCAAGTTCCTGGCTCACTAATAGAAATGATTGTCAAAAGTATGAAAGAAAGATCCAAGTTATAATCAAATGGAATTATCCTTTAATAATGCTTTCACATTTTTAAATGTTACACATCAGGGGCCATATTCACAAAACATCTTAAAGCTAAAGGTAGCTCCTGACTGGCTGAGTTAGGAAAATCTCCTCAGTCAGTCCTAACTTTAAGACTCCTACGTTTTTATTTTTCAAAACATTTCAGCACTAAAAACAGCTGCTCAGTCTGTGAGAAGTCTAGAGGACTCCTACTGTAAGTCACTAAGACAGCTGCTGCAGTCTATCGATTCATCAATATAATTTAATTTGTTCCTTGCTCCATTGATTAATCTTTTATTCCACATTC